>NW_024426996.1:34337283-34465608 GCF_017311325.1 Ursus maritimus | reverse complement strand
TTATTATTATTATTATTATTATTATTATTATTATCATTACTATTTAAAGAAAAAGAAACTCTATTGACTATTTTTGATGAAGACAATTAACTAAATTACACATAGTTGTAAATATGTACTTTTTACATGCAGTGCCTGTTTAAAAAGTGGGGAGGAGGGCATAGTGTACAAGGAATCTGAGAATAGAAAGAGGAAATCTTATTTATAAACTAAAATATGAAATACTGTTCTGAGAAATATTTGTAAAACAAAATAAGAAATATGGAGGGGAGGACTAGTTGAAAACCAACTTAGATTCAGAGATTACCAGATAACCATTACTTTTTTTATTGGAATTTTCTTCTTCTTTTTTTTAATAAATTAATATACCTTAGACTAAGTCATATTGACAGATTTATTTCCTTGCAAAGTGATATTTCATTTTAAAAGTCACTTTAATATTAATAAGATCATTTAGTTTTAAAAATATATAAATTAAAATTATTTATTTTAAATTGATGCCATCTTTAAAGATTTTTTAAAATAACAAGTCATACAAAATAAAAATTAGAAGTAACATTTATTTTTCCATAATCTTAATACAGAATTTGTCTTTCCACTTTTAAAGAAATACTTATTATTTTCAAAATGTATTATAATATTCAAAGTTGATATGACATAGACATTTTTTTTAAATTTTTATATATACCAAATATTCTAAGGTTAATTTTTTTTTAAGTTTTAAATAATGGAGGATATTTTCTTATACCTTCAACAGTATTAATCACTTGATACAATAAAAGTCATTAGGTCTGCCTTTTACAAGCATGTTTTCTATACATGCTATTTCCTCGGCCAGGAATCTCTTACCTTTTCTGCCCAGTCAGTTTCTACCACTGTTTGAAGGCTCAGCTTTGTCTTTGGTTCCTCTGTAAGAAGTTCCCTGTCTATGCACTATGGATGCGGAAAGTGCATGTGTCTATTCTCCAAATGTCCCCTGGGCTTGCCTCAGTTATTACATTTAAGACAATATGCATGCATATTTCCCTTTCTCCTCCAGCCACTGGTCTATGCTTGGCACATACTAGGAACTCATACAATGGTTTCTGTCTAAGTAACAGAAAGTGAAGGTGGCAACCTAGGTTCTGAAGGATGTAGCCTTCTTTTTCAAGATGAAAAGGAAGCAGGGATGATAATGGAATCCACGAAATGTAGGCAGAATGAACCAAAACATGGATCTGTGAAAACTGTGACATTTTTAAGGAAATGTTCTGGGTGCACGGTAAAGTGAGAGCAGTTCTAGAGGAAGAGACTGACAAGATGTAATGAGGCAGATTGGGAAGGACACTCTATCACACGACAAGAAGTTTGTATTTTATCCTGGGGGAAAAAAGGTCATGAAATCTTTTTAATTTTTAAAAATTGTTTTTCTAGGGGCACCTGGGTGATGTAGTCGGTTAAGTGACGAACTCTTGGTTTCAGCTCAGGTCGTGATTCAGGGTCGTCAGATAAAGCCCCACGTTGGGCTCCGCACTCAGCATGGAGTCTGATTTGAGTTTCTCTTTCCCTCTACTGCTGCCCCTCCCCCTGCACTCTCTCTCTCTCTCTCAAATAAATAAATCTTTTTTAAAAATTGTTTTTCCTAAGTTAGTGAGGATTTGCATTATAACATTATGTTCTTGATATAAGAAAAAAATATCTCTGAAGTCAGTGTAGATGAGGAGAGATTAACAGAGGGAGGCTGTTTCAATAGTCCAGGTAAAAGATGACTGGTAAAGTAGTTCGAAGTATGTCCACCACAATGGCAGAATCTGAGAAGTATTTCTTTTTAAGATTTTATTTATTTATTTATTTATTTATTTAGAGATTGCATGTGAGCATGGGGGCAGGCAGAGGGAGAGGGAGAGAGACTATCAATCAGACTCTGTCAAGTACAGCCCCAACGTGGGGCTCAGTCCCACAACCCCGAGATCATGACCTGAGCCAAAATCAAGAGTTGGGTCCCCAACCCCCTGAGCTACCTGGGCGCCTGGGCCTGAGAAATATTTTGAAGAGACATGACATTTGACTGAACAGATATAGGGGGAAGGAGCAGAAATGCCTCTAAAATTTATATATCGATCAGCTGCTTGGATTCTTATGACATAATCCCTCATCATGCGGAACAGATAAATTTTAAATTGATGTATTTTTTTTAGACATTTAATCCTTACTACAACATTGTTCCTATCAAAGATGGAGGTCTGTTTAAGCACATTAGTGACTTTAATATAATTCATTTCTTCTGACATGATCTTGGACTGATTTAGGAAGAGTACGGTCAGGTCATGGGTATGGTAGTGTAACAATACACTTCAAAAGCTAGTGGCTTAAAACAAGAAACGTTTACTATAGTTCTTAGAGTTGGTTGACTTTGTGTGTACTGACTTGGCTGAAGTTAGATGTTTAGTAGCTAGCAAGCTGGTTGGTTTTGCCGGGGAGGAAACTCAGTCACATGCTTGGTGGTCACCTTAATGTCATCTGGGATGATGGTCATGTGACTCTCATCATCCAGCAGCCTCGCACAGGCTCATTCCCATTGTGACAGGTTTCCCAACAATAGGTAGACAAGTCTCAAAGCTCAAGTATTTTCAAGACTCTGCTTGTGTCATGTTTGCTATGTCTCATTGGCCAAAGCAAATCATATAGCCAACCCCAGACATAAACAGGGAGAAAATGACTCCATTTCTTGATTGAGGAACCACAATCCAAAGGACCATGGATACAGAAAAGAGGGGAATTGGGGTCATTTCAAACTATCATAGCAAGGCAGAAAAGGGTAAAATGGAGTGAGACCAAAATTGGCTGATAAAATGAAGGAATTTAGAGCCAATTAACTTAAACTTGTGAGTTCCAGGCCTTTTTTATCATTAGTTTTCTCAGGTACTACACAGAAGATCAGAAATAAGAACTTCACAGTGTCTTTGTGAGGATTAGGGATAATACAGAATAGAATCTGGCATCTGGTAGGCCCCAGACACAAGGTGGCTATCCCTATGTACTTTTGGGCTCACTGCTGTGGCATAGGGAAGGAAATTGGACTTTGAAGCCAGGCAAACCTCTATGACCTTAGGCAGCTTCTCTCTGTCATCGGTAAAACAGGGATGTCACCCCAGTAAGTTTATTAGGATAATGGAGTAAAATAATAAGTGCCAATTTCCTTATATCACAAATATGTGATATTAACTAGACCCTGAAGAGTTAGAAGGTAGGTAGGCGTTATTAAAAGCTCCACTTTAAAATGGCACCATCTTGGTCAAAATAGTGATGGTATTGACCTGGTAAAGAATGACTTACTAGAGTCCAGCGGTCATCTGTGCTTAATATTGGCTTCAAATGGTACTCTCTACTTTAGAATGATTGTCTTGATAACTTCTAGTTCTCATAGCATTCCTCTACATACATTAACCCAGAGCTCTTGCTAAACTGCTCTGTGCTTAGTACAATTGCAATTACAGTTACTAGCTCATGGGCCACAATTCCACAGTATTCAGAGAACAGTTAAATAGGTTCAAGAGGTTTGTACAAATTACCATAACATTGAAAAAAATCATTTGCTTTTTTTTTCTTAAAACTATCTAATATTTCATTTAAAAACAAATATTGGAAATGGGATAGAGTTGGCATTATAATAGCATTAGTCTGGAACCATAGAGTATTTCCTTTCGACTTTCAACCGTCACCCCTTATCTTCATTTGCTATTTTTAATTATACTGAATACTGCTGTTGATACTTATATGCAGTCAAATTATATAAATGAACTCTACATGTCTATATCTGTATCTATAAACAGACAGAGAGAGAATTTCTCATGTATGTTAAGGTTTTTGTATGAATTTATAAAATAATACATCAGGTTCTTTAAATAAAATGGAATTCTTTGAACTCCCTAAAAATTAACATTAGCTAACCATTTTAGCTTTCCTTTTTCTATTTTTCTCCTGTAATTATATGCATATTGAGACTATGAAACATTTGTCTGGATGTTACTATGTCTCTCTATATTCTCTCTTTCTGTATATATTCTCTTACTTTCCCTTTCTGTACCAATATCTACTAGTCAACATGCATATTAATGTTTTAGGAATTATTGCTTTACATATTAATTCCTTATGTATTTTATAGACCTGTATTTTAATGGGAAAATTATATTTAATTTTCTGACATTCATCAAAGTAGCAATACAAAACAATGATATTTAAAATATTATCAATATAGTTACCAATATTAGCACAGGGAACTTACCATAGAAAATATTAACTATCTAACATAGAGTAACACATCAGATTGCTTCAGATATTTTGCTATCTTATTCTGTTCTCATCTGAAATATTTTGGATTAGTTGGTACTTTTATATATATGTATAAATACATACATATATATGTATATGGTGACTGTGCTTTGAGTATTTGAGATAGTGAACTAATTATTGGTTCCAAACTATTATTTGGAATTGTGTTGTAAAACTCTATTCTAAAAAATAATTTAAGTAAACATATCTCCCAAAAAAAATCACAATTTTAAATCACATTTTCTTTTTTTGTTGTTGTTGCCTCAAGTTCTGTATCACCTATGAATCATTTTGATTTTAATCTATATGCCACTGTTCTCCCTTTCAATTTTCTTGACTTCTTTCACTTTTCCATCTTTTTTTAGGGAAAACATATGACATTGATGCATTTGTTTGTCATAATATGTTTCTTCTTTAGTATTGTGCATTTTAATTCTGACCAACATGATCTTAGTAACCATATGAAAAAGATAGTAGTAGATTACCATATAGCCTTGAATAAATTATTGTAATCTGCATTTCAAAGTAGCAGCGGTTTATAAATTCTGTGGAACTTACCCACTGATGAGTAAATTTGAGAGATTCTATTCTTTAAATCTAATGTGATCATACATGGCATTTGGTTACATAATTTATGCCTGTGATAGCTTTATATGCATTCTTCAATTTACAGATTTTATTACTGAATAGGGGTGTAAATTCCAATAGTTTACTAGTGCATTAATGTCACAATACATTACAAGGTAATTAACCAGAGCTGCCACTATAAATAGAAAAATAGTCACAGCCCTCACTATAAACTACTTAATAAAAATAAGATCCTGAATCAGCATTCACCATTATAGTAATTTTTCTTGCCATATGTCTCATTAATCAGGACTTAAAAAAAAAACAGCCTCATCTAGAAGCACTATTATTTTTAAATCTTTCATTATTAAAACAAGTTTGTTATAATTTTCTAGTTAATTTAATGGGATTGATTATATATTTCTGTTTGCAAATATGTTCTACATGCTTTTGAGACATATTTCCCCATTTTTTATATTATAATTGGAAATGAAAAACTACTTTGGTAGTTTTGTAGCAGACTTGTACATAAGCACATTGGAGTTCTTAGCAGGACTCATTGAGTTGCGGTTCTGAAGGTCATGTGTCCTCACCAACTATACTTTCTCCCTGACCTTTATTTTGCCTCCTAACTACTCAAATGCAAAACCCCTTACCCCAGAATTATGTCTATATTACAGGCAGACTGACTCAATGAGGGTAACTGGGTGGGAGTTTGTGTTGGAAGCTGAATCAGAATCCTAAGCAGAAGTATGTATTATTGGAGACTCAAATATATCAGTTGAGGCATGCCCTTGAGTTGAGACTTTATTGTTTTGTTTTTGATATTGTTTTACTTCATTGTTTTCCTGTACAATTTTGTGACAGCCTTAGAAATTCTAGAACCCAACCTAGGAATCCTTCTTAACATCACTAGCAATTCACGTTAGATAAATTCCTGTCAATAACCCAGGAAAAAACCATTCTCTTCTGAAGACTGTCCTCAATTTATATTACTAAGAATGATATTTATAATGTTCTGCTATATAAAAAGTTTGACAGTTACTGATTCTCTCCACCTTCCAGTGTAGTAACCCACTAATAATAATGCTGGTGAAATCAGTTTGTATTTATTTTGTATAATCTTTCTTTAGGTAAGATCTTATATTTAATTAGAAGTCTAATGCTAAATACTAATTTATGCATTTGCTAATTTGTTGACAGTTACAATTTATACTCTGGAAAAAAAGCTAAAATATTTGGGCACATTTGAAAAATTACATCTATTTTTTTTATCTTTTTTTTTTTTGCTATAATAAACTGAGTAATATAAATATGGTTCAATTGGCACATAATCAATGAACTAGAATAATGCCAGGCATTAAGTTTCATGTGCAAATTGAATTACATTCAGCAAATCCACATTGAAAATATTTTTTAAAGTTCAAAATAAACAGATGGTCCTGCCTGGTGCATCTATATTAAAAATAGGCTCTAGCCAAAGATTTAGCATCACAAATTAGAGACATTAGCACATGATACTATCAGTGGAATGTAAAAACATTTGAAATTGATTAAAATAAAATAAGAACAAGACATCTGGCATTCTTATTGAGGAGTCTCCAGGCCTGTTTTTTAGTATTCTATGGTGACATTTTTCTAACTTATCTTGTTAGCAGACATTATATGGTAGAACATAATTTCCTAGTTTTATCCACCCTTAACCCAAGGCAATAAAAATGAAACTTGCATATACCAGATTGCTTTGACCATGTTAGATAAACATGCGTTTTCTACACTTATAAATGCCAGACATTTTTTTTACTGTATTTAAAGTATACTGTGAACACCTACAAGATAGAGCTTGTTGATATTGATGGTAAATATCATTCCCACTTATTAAGTATATATCTTGTGTCAGACAGAGGAAGAAGTATTTTATATGCATTGTCTCATTCCATTTTACAAGGATCCTACCACTTTTTCATTCAGACTTACTGTTCATCATCATTGTATTTCTAGCATCAGGCATACTACGATATAGTAATACTTGAAATTGGGTTGATTTAATTGGAGTTAAATTCTAAATTTAGTGACAAAGTATACTTTTTATTCAGTATTGTTAGGAATAAGTATGAAGGCTTTGTAAATTATAACATACTTTGCAAATGTAAGTCATTGTTTAAAAGCCAACATTTATCATTTGAAACAATTTAGCACAATCCTGCAGGCCCCTTGTGGTATATAATTGATATGTTGAGGATAATTACTCCAGAAAGTAGCATGACCTGGTAGTTTTTTACAGTAGGTTCTTGGTCATCTTGTCCTGGTAGTCTCTCAATGAGCCTGAATGAGAAGGGAAATAGAGTTCGTTTGCATTCTACTTCCACGTTGGCTCATGGAATGATATTCTCAGTACTTAGAGGACATTAAATAGAGGCTTGATACTGTTGTGATCTGAACAACTCTTTCAGGTTCAGTGTGGCTGAGGGTGGATACAGTGATAATGATCCTTGATTTGAATATGACATTTCCTCCGTGGAGCCTATTGCTCAAGGCCAGGAAAGTCTCTGGAACTAGGATGTGTCTAAGCAGTTATGATCAGGGTTCAGTTCTTTGAACTTCACATCTCCCCACCCATCCCCCCATTCCCAGTGCCCTTTGCCCTCCTAAGATTACTCACTGGCCCAGCTCTCCTAAGATTGCTCCTTTAAGTACCAGGACTGACTACTTTTGTTTTTTTTGTTTTTGGTGGGTTTTTTTTTGGGGGGGGGGCTTTTATTCTCCTTAGGAAAGATGGGAGTGTAGCTGCTTTATCTTGTTCAGAGAAAATATTTAGCATTTTCTGAATGTCGCAATTTTTTGTGGTGAGGTATTCCTAGTTAGTAATAATAATAATAGTAATAATAATTATAATAGTTAACATTTATCTTTAAATCATACGTTCAAACTGAAAATTACCCACATGACCCCCTCCCTCCCAATTACCATAGAAAACCAATCATAATATTCTTCTGAATATTCCAGTAGATACATACTTTTTGAGTAGACATGGTAGGAACATTTAATATTTACAATTAACATTTGTACCTGGCTCTATTCAAAGCACATGATATGGATTATTAATTTCATTAATTTCCTGAATCCCATGAAGCAGGTAGTATTATTATTGCAATTTTGTGAATGAGAAAAATTGAGCCATAGGGAGATTCTTTAACTTCATAAAGGTCTGATTAAATATTACACATTGGACCCAGGCATCTATAAAAATTCTACCCTGTCAGTTTTTTATTTATGTAATAGGAATCATGATTTAATTTCGTAAACAACACACTATATAGCAAGGAGTTAGTAATAGAACATATTATCAACAAGGGATGGGGAGATCTAACTATGCATAGTATAGTATTTCAAAGAAAATTCCTCATCGTCTCTATTAGTCATCTTACGAAGGCAATGGGGCACAAGTAGTGTGAACACTTTACTATTTAGTACCGAGTGACCAGTAAGTTTTTTGTGTATCCATTGTCTTCTTCCATAAAATAGAATATCTTTGTTGTACTGTTACACTGTTACTTTTTACTCTTTTCATAAAATATCTTAACTGTTTCTCTCAAAAGAAGTATGGAAAGTCATACCACAAAAAAAGAAGTCAGGCATTGTGATAAAATATCCTATTTTTGCAGTTTTCAGTATTCTCTCCCACAAATGGTTATTACTTGTGTAATCACCAGAAAATAATTTTATACCAGTGTACTAAAAATTATCTTACTGCCTGGAGGAGACAGCTAGCTGATAGTTGTGTTGACTGCTACTACCAAAGCCTGGGGAGGGATAACGGAGGAGGTTTTGACTTAAAAATGGAATAATCACCCTTATCCCCACCTACTGAATACTCACAGCTGCAAAGTTCCAATTCTTTGGTGTACTCACATGCACTCATGTACACGCTCCGGCCCCTCAGGAGTATCTTCTTTAATGTAATTATTCTTACTTGGCAATAGATTTAAAAGACAGCATGATAAAATTTATATATGATAAATCCTTAAATTTTAAAATACCTTTTACTCTTTGAGTCAATTGCCTAAGATAAGAGGAAGATCTCTTTTCTCTAAAGATACGCCGATAGACCTTGACAGTAAGGACAGTAAGCGTTGGGACTGTTACGGACATAACATTCACTTACATATCACTACTTGGTGAATGAGGATCTTGTTTCCTCAGCTGCTAAAAAGCATATTGTTCCCATGGGAAGTGTTGACTTTGGCAATTATTCATCCTATAACACCCCCAAACAGTATTACCGTCACACTAAGAGGCACTTAGCTCCCTTGATGTGTACTAAGAAGCTCTTTTCTCTTTGTTAGTTGTACCTCTGGGTCTAGCAATTGCTTCCAGTTCTTAGAGTCCAAGAAAAGGCAGTTTTCCTCACTGGAGCAGGTGAGCCTGTTAAGTTTGGCATCACATTCTCCTAGATGGAGTCACATGGAAGTATGCAGCTTAAATAGTAATGCTTGCATTTAATCTGCTAACCCCACCCCAGGTGGCTAACTATATGATCATGGAAAAATCTCATCACCACAACAACCACCTGTTTCCTGAAATTGTTTAAGTATCAGATACCAAATATGATATTATATGTGAAAGCGCTTTATACCTTATAAAATGCTATGTAAATATTCCTTAGTATAATTTAGCAGTAATCTTTATTGTTCCAGTCTAAGACTCAGCGTAGCTCATACATGGTAAGATCAAGAAAATAAGTCCTCAAGAAAGTTTACAATGTTCTTATCCTCCTTAAATTCTGCCGGCTTACTTATAATACAGTTTTGTATTAAAAATAACCAATTTTGGGGCGCCTGGGTGGCACAGCGGTTGGGCGTCTGCCTTCGGCCCAGGGCGTGATCCCGGCATTATGGGATCGAGCCCCACATCAGGCTCTTTTGCTATGAGCCTGCTTCTTTCTCTCCCACTCCCCCTGCTTGTGTTCCCTCTCTCGCTGGCTGTCTCTATCTCTGTCGAATTAATAAATAAAATCTTTAAAAATAAATAAATAAATAACCAATTTTTTTTCTGAGAACGTCTATGCATTTAATTTCAAACATGTAGCAAATGGTTAAACTATAGATCAGCTTTTTTTTTCTGTACTCTTCTGAAAGACTAACTTTCAGTCAGTGTTCAACAAGTATTTTCTATGTGATTGCATCTTACGCATGGGTTAGATTCTGAAGTTAGTGAGCAAGGTCAAAAAACAAAAACAAAAGCCCACCTTCAGAAATCCCCTAAATTATCCACAAAATACAATATATCCAACTGTGAGTTATTCCTCAATATCAGAAAATGTGAATACAGATACACCTAAAACCTCTTTTGGCTGTGGTGATACCTATTTGATGAACAGTGTGGGGAAACATAGAACTGAAGAAATACTGTCCCTGTCCTTTTAGTCTGGGCCATGTGCTCACTGATTAAAACACCAAGTGAAATTTTTTCCCAAATGCTTTTTGAATGTATATAGTTGAATTTAAGTCAGATGAATTTTGATGTGACAGAACTATACTGAATGCCAACTATTTGCCATGCACATTACAGGGGACTGGCAATGCAGTGATACACAAGAGAGGAAAGATGTTTGTCCTCATGGGCTTTATCTTGTATTGGAGGAAGTCAACAATAGATCAATTATATATTACGTAAACAAGATTATGAATGGGTTATGGTTAGAGGTATAGAGGAGATATATAAGGTGGATGGTCAAGAAAAACCACTCTAGGGGAAGCCAGGGTCTCTCACTTGGGTAAGCATCTGTCTTCAGCTCAGGTAATGATCTCAGGGTCCTGGGATTGAACCCCATGTTGGGCTTCCTGCTTTCAGGAAAACGGCTTCTCCCTCTCTTCCCTGCCTGTGTGCTCTCTCACTCTCTCTCTCTCTCTCTCAAATAAATAAATAAAAATCTTAAAAAAAAAAAAAAAAAGGAGAATAACCACTCTAGGGAGGTGACTATTGAGCCGAACTATGAGGAATGAAGGTGAGTTGCATATTGAGTTGTATCTGTTCTTTATATATTTCGGATACTAACCCTTTATCAGATCTTCTCCCATTCAGTAGGTTGCCTTTTAGTTTTGTTGACTGTTTCTTTCACTGTGCAGAAACTTTATTTTGATGTAGTTCCAATAGTTTATTTTTCCTTTTATTTCCTTTGCCTCGGGAGACCTATTCAGAAAAATGTTGCTACAGTCTATGTCAGAAAGACTACTGTCTGTGCTCTTTTCAAGGATTTTTATGATTTCAGGTCTTACATTTAGGTCTTTAATCCATTTCGAGTTTATTTTTGTGTATGGTGAAAGAAAGTGGTCCAGTTTTATTGTTTTACATGTAGCTGTCCAGTTTTCCCAACATCATTTGTTGAAGAGACTATCTTTTTCCCATTGTACATTCATTCCTCTTTTGTCAAAGATTAATTGACCATATAATCATAGGTTTATTTCTGGGTTTTCTGTTCTACTTCATTGATCTATGTGTCTGTTTTTATATCAGTACCATATTGTTTTAATTACTACCACCTTGTAATATAACTGAATATCTGGAATTGTGATACCTCCAATATTGTTTTTCTTCTTCAAGATTGCTTTGGTGATTCTAGGTCTTCTGTGGTTTTATACAAATATTAGGATTGTTTGTTCTAGTTATGTGAAAAATGCTTTTGGTATTGTGATAAGGATTGCAATAAATCTGTAGATTGCTTTGGGTAGTATATACATTTTAACAATATTTGTTCTTCTATCCCATGAGCATGGAATATCTTTCCATTTCTTTGCATTGTCCTGAAATTTTTTCATCAGTGTTTTATAGTTTTCAGAATACAGGTCCTTTACATCTTTGGTTAAGTTCATTCCTAGATATTTTATTGATTTGGTACAATTATAAATAGGATTTTTTTAAGATTTATTTATTTATTTTGAGGTGGGGGAGGGGCAGGGGGAGAGGGAGAGAGAATCCCAAGCAGACACCGTGCAAAACATGGAGTCTGATGTGGGGCTCGATCTCACAACCCTGAGATCACGACCTGAGCCAAAAGCAAGAGTTGGATGCTTAACCCAATGAGCCACCCAGGCACTCCTGGGATTGTTTTCTTAACTTCAATATCTGTTGCTTCATTATTAATGTATAGGAATGCAACAGATCTCTGTACATAGATTTTACATCCCGTGACTTTACTGAATTCATTTATCAGTTCTAGTAGTTTTTTGGTGGAGTCTCAGGATTTTCGATGTATAGTATTATGTCATCTGCAAATAGTGAGAGTTTACTTCTTCCTTATTAATTTGGATGCCTTTTATTTCTTTATGTTATCTAATTGCTGCGGCTAGGCCTTATAGTACTATGTTGAGTAAATGCGGTGAGAGTGGACATCTTTGTTTTGTTTCTGATATTAGGGGAAAAGCTCTCAGTTTTTTAGCATTGACTATGATGTTGGCTGTGGGTTTTTCATATAAGGCCATTGTTGGGTTGAGTTCTATTCCCTCTAGACCTACTTTGCAAAGGGTTTTTTATCACGAATGGATATTGTACTTTGTTAAATGTTTTTTTACAACTATTGGAATGATCATATAGTTTTTGCTTACTGATGTGATGTAATCATATTGATTGCATCTTGGGAATAAATCCCACTTGATCATGGTGTATCATTTTTTTTAATGTATTGTTGGATTCGGTTTGCGAATATTTTGTTGAGGACTTCTGCATGTATATTCATGAGAGATATTGGCCTAAAGTTCTCTCTTTTTGTAGTGACTTTATCTGGCTTTGTATCAGGGTGATGTTGGCCTCATAGAATGAATTTGGAAGTTTTCCCTCCTCTTGTATTTTTTTGGAATATTTTGAGGAGAATAAGTATTAACTCTTCTTCAAATAAAACAAAATCTTAAAAAAAAGGGGGGGGGGGTGGCTCAGCCAGTTAAGCATCTGTCTTCGGCTCAGGTCATGATCTCAGGGTCCCAGGATTGAGCCCCACTTTGGGCTCCCTGCTCAGTAGGGAGCCTGCTTCTCCCTCTCCATCTGCTCCTTCCTGCCCTGCTCATGGTTTCCCTCTCATAAATAAATAAATAAATAAATAAATAAATAAATAAAATGGTAGAATTCACCTGTGAATCCATCTCGTCCTAGACTTTTGTTTTTTTAGTAGTTTTTTGATTACTCATTCAATTTCATTGCTGGTAATCAGTCTGTTCATATTTTCTATACTTCCTGCTTTCATTTTGGTAGGTTATGTTTCTAGGAATTTAACTATTTCTTTTATGTTGTGCAATTTGTTGGCATGTAGGTTATAATAGTATTCTGTTACAATTGTTTCTATTTCTGTGGTGTTGGTTGTTATTTCTCCTCTTTCATTAGTGATGTTGTTTATTTGGGTCCTCTCTCTTTTCAAATAATTCAATTAAAAAATGGGCAGAAGACACAAATAGACATTTTTCCAAAGAAGACATGCAGATATCTAACAGGTATATGAAAAGAAGCTCAATATCACTTAACATCAGGGAAATGCAAATCAAAACTACCATGAGATATCACCTCACACCTGTCAGATTGACTAAAATCAAAAACACAAGAAACAGGTGTTGGCAAGGAAATGGAGAAAAAGGAACCCTCTTGCACTGTTGGTGGGAATGCAAACTGATACAACAAATGTGAAAAAGAATATGGAGCTTCCTCAAAAAATTAATAATAGAACTACCCTATGATCCAGTAATCACACAATTGCAATACTGTATATTTACCCCAAAAATACAAAAACACTAATTCAAAGGGATACATGCACCTCTATGTTGATTGCAGCATTGTTTACAATAGCCAAACTATGAAAACAGCCCAAGTGTCCATGTGTCCATCAATAGATGAATAAAGAAGATGTGAAATATATATAATATAAAATATATTATAAATTATAAAATATATTTTATATATAATGGAATATTATTAAGCCATAAAAAAGGAATACACTCTTCCCATTTGCAATAACACGTATAGAGCTAGAGTATAATGCCAAGGAAATAAGTCAGTCAGAAAAAGACAAATACCATATGATCTCACTCTTTGCAGAATTTAAGAAACAAAACAAGTGAGCAAAGGAGAAAAAAGAAAGACAAACCAAGAAACAGAGTTTTCTTTTTCTTTTTCTTTTTTGTTTTAATTTTATTTTATTTATTTGAGAGAAAGCGAGAATGAGCAATGGGGAGGGGCAGAGGAATGAGAGAAGGAGACTCCTTGCTGAACAGGAAGCCCAATGTGGGGCTCCATCCCAGGACCCTGAAATCATGAACTGAGCTCAAGGCAGCCGCTTAACTGACTGATCCACCCAGGCACCCCAAGAAACATACTCTAAAGTATATAAAACAAAATGATAGTTACCAGAGGGGAGGTGGGTGGGGGATGGGTGAAATAAGGGATGGGGAGGAAAGATAGTTATCATGATGAATAAAATAAAATACAATAAAATGATAAAATGATTTAAAAAAAAAAAAGAATGTGAGTTGGCCATGATTCTATGTGGAGGATAGTGTAATCAAAGGCCCTGAAGTAGAAACGTCATGGTATGCTAATTTATTTGTTCAGTAAGCAAACACTGATTAGGGCCTCATTTGTGCTAGGCTTTGATGGAATTGTGCAGTTTACAAGGCTGTCAAGACTTCTCGTTTCATGAAACATACTCTAGACAGTGGAGAGAAGCTAGAATGAACAAAAATTAAACACATAAATGGACATAGTACTTTCTGGAACAAAGTGAGATAGGGAACTAAGGATCTAGGCAGAGTACTTATGTAGAACTCAGATCATGCACGCTTTTTTTTTTCAAGGAAAAAACAGAGATGAACAATAGTTAAAGCAGTAAAAACAGTTGTTGTTGTTTTTTCCCAGAACTATTGCAGTAGGGAAAAAGAGACCTCAGTATAGAATGGGCATCTACTCCAAGCGTAGTATGGACAAGTGGGAATGTACAGCCAAGGAACAGGGTGGGAGGTCACTGGATGGAAAGTTGCTAAGAGGAAATGTCAGGGGCCGGGGGGATTCTGGAATCAGCTTTATGGGATTCTTGAAGAAGACAAGCCAGAGTGATCAGAAATCACCAACGGGGTGTTAGAGGATGACAAGCCTGATCAGATATGGAGCATGGGGGGTTGTGACTAAAATGACTTAGTAGGTAGGGTTCCTTGCTATAACTGGATTTTACACAAGTGTACAGATGGTCCTAAGAGACGGTTCAGGAACTTAATTAAAGTTTGGTCAAGCAGAGAGTCTTTGCCAGCCTAGTAGGCCATGAAAGGACTTGGGGTTTTAAGAGCTTTGAAGGTTTAAAAGCCCCTGAAGGGTTTTTACACAGAATACTACATAATCTGATTTCGATTTTTAAAAGATGGCTCTACGTGGAGGATGGCTTAGAGAGAAGGAAATCCAATCATCTAGGTATGGCCTTTCCTTAAAATTTCATTTACAGAATTCTCTCTTGCCACTTAAATTCTTTGAAAATTCTCTTCCCTCTGTCCTCCTCCATTTTCCACATTACTAGCTTCTGGGTAATGTGTGACTTCTCATCTCTGATTCAGAAGTAGCTGACGGATTTGGCAACAGGCACATTCAGATTGCTGTGGGAACAAGTGCTGAGCCCTTTGTAAGCAGGAGCTGAGAGAACACATGCCTGGACTCCACCAAATGCCCCGGGGAGGGGTTACAGTGCCTGCAGGGAAGAAGAGCATTTCCTAACACATAACCAATGAAAGGACTGCAGTTGCTCAACCCTTAAGGATCAAATTCTCAAGCTACAAACAGAATATTGATTCTATTAAAATAGGCATCGTGTAAGATTCTTGGCTGGTGATTGTAAGGCTGTTCATCTTTGGTGAGGTTAGTCTGTATTGCCTTTGAAACTGGACAAGGCTTCAGTATCGGTCCACCAGTGAGATGGTGTGAACTGAGAAGAAAGAAACTGGCAAAAGGGCTTGGAGCTCAGATTATAATAGACCTCTGTGGACTAAGCCTAGCAATTCTAAGTATCCTATCTGTAGACATCAGGAAACTACAAAGGACTTCAGGCATAGAAGGCATTAATACAACTATTTTGCATTGAAATGTTGATTGAAATGCTTAGGATGGATTGGGAGCAGAGGGAAATTAGTTATTTCAAGAAAGGTTTCTTGAAAGTGCCAACTAAAAGACAATAACAAGGGGAATAAACGAGACATGATGGATTCATAGATACTGTAGTTAAAACATAGGACTTGGTGGTTGGATATGAGAGAAATAAGAGATAATTATTGGATTTCTAATTTAGATAATTTGGGTAGATATTGTTCATTTTCTGAAAGACAAAGGAAGTTCGTGTCCAAACTAAAGATCACCTATTATTAATTTTTAGAAAATACGTATAACATGAAATGTGATTGGAAATTGTTTCCTTTCAGTCCATGGGAGATGTAAGAAAATAATTTCAAGGGTATCTGAGACCTTTAGCCTTTTACAAGTAATTGAATTGTCCCTTTGGTCACCAGGTGGTTGGTTAGTTATCACAAGATGTAATTTATTTAGAAAAGTATGACTAGTGGATTTATGTGATACTGAGTCTGATAAAGTTCTTTCCTGGAACCTGAAAGGCATGCCTGCCAGACTTTATTTAGGTTTTAATGAATGAATAAATGAAGCCAAGGCTATAGAGTGAAAACCACCTGTGGTTACCAAATGGTCCATGCCTTTCCTTTGTTTCGCTATTTTGAACAATTGTACTTCTTCATTTCAAATGTGTGTGTTCCTTTGAGAGGGGCGCCTTCAGGGCATACTTGTTTGTTGGTTAGATAAAACCATTCTTGAAGATAGAACACAGAACATACAGGCTGCTCGGCAATCATTTAAAACCCAGAATCCCAGATGGAAAATGTCTTAGCCTTGTACTTGTGATTTCTTAAAGTTAAAAAAGAAAAACGGGAGGTAAACATTCAAATTTTGCTTCCTTTTTTTTCCCTGTTATATAAAAATGTGATGGTGATATCTTAGAGAAAACGGGTTTAGAAGCGAATCCTCAGAGTTGTAAAATCACCTCCCCCCCAAGAAAAATGTGTGGTATTATTTTTCTTTATAAAATCTACCCAGCTAAAATATTTTCTGATGAGTTTAAATGCATATGAACTACTGCTCTGGAGAATTTCTTAATTGAGTACTTCATTTTGCACTTTATTGAAATGTGTACTTTGAAAACATTGGTGAAATTTGCCATTTCCCACCTGGCACCAGCAGCAGCTGGAGCTGGACCATTTTCAATGGCCTACACTCATGCAGCACTAATCTAAAGCAAATGCCACATTAAAAGCTACCTCCCTGCCCCTTCTTCTGTGAAACGTACCTAAGGTAAAAAGGAAGAGCATAATATTTTATTTAAGCTCCAGCTATTTTCCTTTCTCTCCTCTTCCCTTTCCATCCCTACTACTCTGAAACTATTATGAGTGGTCATGCTCTTAACTTTGAAATATTTATAGGAAAAAGATTTGTTTTAAATGAGCAGATGGGCCAGTTCTAAGACAAGCTGCTATATTAATAAACATGTGTGGTGCTTTATCAGCAAAGGAGCCTATTTTGACATTTCTTCTGGATGATTTGTATAACCTATCAGTATCACACCTGGTGCAGGGACAATAAATGGGCACTTAATAGTCAAGCAGTGTGCGAACACCTTCCATTATAACTTCATTATGTCAGATATAATCATCTATTACTGAATGTCAGGCACTTAATTTATGATCAGTTGCCCTATGGAATTAGTGGCCATATAAATGAATGGTCCATTCATGTCACTTCTACTGTAAATTTCCTTCTCCTAATACTGGCCCCTTTTTCAAGCACATTTAAATAATTTGATATCCTTTTGGAATTTTAGAATACAAAACATTTTATTTACATTTATCAAATTTGGAAAAAGGGCAAATGTGAATCACATGTGGTATAAAATTTCACATGTTAATGCACACATCTGTCCAAAATAATAGTGCAATTTTTTTAGTTTCCTTTACTAAGTAACTTCAGTTTGATTTTGCTGAAGTGACAATGCTTTTGGGGAAGGAAAAAAAAAAAAAAAGACTTCTCCCTAGAGGTCTACTGTACAACAGTGTGCACGTAGTGGACAATGTTGTACAATACATGTAAAATTTGGTTACTAGTAAATTTCATTTGTGTTCTTTACCACAATTTAAAAAGACTTCTCCATCGGACAGCATAAACAAGCATATATTCAACTGTGGCACTGTCAACAGGGTGATGAGAGAGAAAGTGAAAAGAAAAGCAAAGCTGAGGTTTATGAGAGAGAAGCTGAGGGAAATAAAAAGAGAGGGAAGGAACCACTACTTTGTAGGATTTTAAAACCAATATTCTCTGATGTCATCTTCAGAATTTTCTGGTCCTTTTTTTTGAACTTGAGAACATACAGTCAGAACTTCACTATGTCTATTTTCATGATCACTCTTAGAGCTTCAAAGCTGTTCTTGTGAAGATTCCTGTCTGAAGTTATTATCTATGAAAAGTTCCCTTTAGAGATGTCTCAACTGCTATCTAATGATACTAGCACTGGGGTGGTGGTAAGACCAACTATTGGCGGGGGGACTCTCAAAGACCATTAAATAATCAATAAAACTATTGGACCTGCCAGATTAGAAAGAAACTGAATGTTACAGGTAGGGGAATATTAATGGATTGATAATAGAGTTGGATGGTATGAAAGTGAATCTGCATTTCCCACCAACACCATACTAGGATTATTTTTTACCATCTGAAAGGTTAGAGCTACCAAAAAGAAGGTTCTGCCTGTATCATAATATAATGGACCTGGTTGTCTTCCACTCAGTTCTGGTATTCAATGCGATGAATGGTGCCACTTTCACTGGAAACAACTTGGCAGAAGACTAACTTCTTCCTTGGAGTTATAAGCTTAAAGAAATCATGCATTTTGGAATGTTTGTCTTACACAACTACAAAATGTCATGAAGGAGAAATAAGGGAAAGATGCTAGGTGGGAGATAACAGTGCGTGTATTCCTAATATCCTAAAGAATTTAAAAGCTCTGGTACTGTGAAAGAATGCAATTGCAAAGTCTCACTACACTAATAAATTTGCAATTGGCATTGACCTAACTGCCTCTGATTTCTTCTCTATAGATACCAGTGGTCAGTAGACACATGAGTCTATAGACTATCCCACTGACTTGAATGACTGGAGAGCTCATTAAGATACTCAGGTTGTAGGAGATGATCTTTTAATGACCAACCCAAAAAATATTGTTCAGATTTAATGGGTGAAAAGTCACACTAAGGTGCCTTAAAGTGACTCTGGCTGAGACTCAGGATGCAAGCTCCCCCGATGAACTGATCAAGACTGCCTCTTTTAATGGCAAAAATAGACAAGGCAAGAAACAACAATTGTTGGAGAGGATGTGGAGAAAGGGGATCCCTCCTACATTGTTGGTGGGAATGCAAGTTGGTACAGCCACTCTGGAAAACAGTGTGGAGGTCCCTTAAAAAGTTAAAAATTGAGCTACCCTATGACCCAGCCATTGCACTACTGGGTGTTTACCCCAAAGATACAGACGTAGTGAAGAGAAGGGCCATATGCACCCCAATGTTCATAGCAGCAATGTCCACAATAGCTAAATCGTGGCAGGAGCCAAGATGCCCTTCAACAGATGACTGGATTAAGAAGTTGTGGTCCATATATACAATGGAATATTACTCAGCTATCAGAAAGAACGAGTTCTCAACATTTGCTACAACATGGACAGCACTGGAGGAGATAATGCTAAGTGAAATAAGTCAAGCAGAGAAAGACAACTATCATATGATTTCTCTCATCTATGGAACATAAGAACTAGGATGATCCGTAGGGGAAGAAAGGGATAAAGAAGGGGGGGGTAATCAGAAGGGGGAATGAAACATGAGAGACTATGGACTATGAGAATCGGAAACTGGGGATGTACTGTATGGTGACTAACATAATATAATAAAAAATCATTAAAAAAAAAAAAAAAGACTGCCTCTTTTAGAGATCTGAAACCTTGGGCAAGTATAACCAGAATCAGAGGGGAGCTGGCAGCAAGTCTCATTTGGCTAACAAAATATTCCAAAACCTGCAGAGTGAGCCTCATGTAGGAGAGCCCTGAGCCAGTTCAAGCACTAGACACTGACTAGACCTCAGTGCCTGATCTAAACTACCAGGCTGGTACTTGGCAAGGAAGAATCTCTGGTAATTTACTCTCCTTTCTCCCATTTTTTATATCTCACGGCTTCATATGATCTGCCACGTCAAATATATAGCTTGATCATCTGGAACCTTATTGGAAAGCCTGTTTTTATAGTCACTTCACTGGCCCAGAATCATTGTTTTTTTCACCTTTCTAATCATCAGCTTTATGTAGAGCCACATACAGTTTCTGCATTGTCTACAGGCAAGATCTGTGTGCAAAGTAAAAACCATGGAGGAACATTACCGTCTAGAAATTAAGAGAAAAAAATGCATTAATTTGTGCCCTTATCCTCAAGTTCCTTTTATTTTTACTGGTTATGCCAAGGCTGAATTAAGAATAGAAGCATATATCATGTTGTGTAAGTGGTAGGAAAAATATGGGGTACACTGAGATTTTATGTTTAAAAACTAGCATAATTCTTTTTTTTTTTAAAGATTTTATTTATTTATTCGACAGAGATAGAGACAGACAGCGAGAGAGGGAACACAAGCAGGGGAAGTGGGAGAGGAAGAAACAGGTTCATAGCAGAGGAGCCTGATGTGGGGCTCGATCCCATAACACCGGGATCACGCCCTGAGCCGAAGGCAGACGCTTAACTGCTGTGCCACCCAGGCGCCCCCAAAAACTAGCATAATTCTTGCAAGGACACTTGGTTCATACTAAAAGTGTGCGATGGTGAACACTGCCTTTTTGTTCTACCTATATTTATGGTTTTTAAATACCATGTTAGTAGTATCAGTTATCCTAGAAACTGAAATTGGGCTTAACCCTTGCTAAGGGACAAAGCAAATATATTTTAAAATATTTGTTTAATAGGAAAAAAATGTTATAAAAGTAAAAATCTTTTTTAAAAAAAATGTTTTTAATGAAAGAGCACAGAGTGGAAAATACCATAACAGTCATTTGTAATAACAACATGGAGGAAGACTATGGTCTAATTATACAGTTGGCCCTTGAACAACATAGTTAGGGCCACCAACCCCCCCACACACAGTTGAAAATCCACATATAACTTTTGACTCCCCCAACTCTTAACTACTAATCACCTACTGTTTACTAGAAACCTTACCAATAACGTAAACAATCTGTTAACTCATATTTTGTATGTTATATGTATTTTATACTGTCTTCTTACAATAAAGTAAGCTAGAGAAAAGAAAATGTGACTAAGGAAATTGTAAGGAAAATGCATTTATAGTACTGTACTGTATCAAAAAAAAAAAAAACTATGTAGAAGTGGACCTATGCGGTTCAGAATTGTGTTGTTCAAGGGTCAACTGTAATTTATTTAGGGTGTGTATGGTCACAATGAAAAGACTATAAATAATGACATTTACATATCTTACCTTGCACACTAATCATCCAATAAGATGTTTGATGAATTTAATAGAAAACTTTGAGATATAGCATTTATTTTAAGCTATAGGGCAACTAAATGTAAATTGCTTTCACTTCAGCAAGACATGGAGTAATTCCAAAATGTAAGCAGCTTTCTTTTCTCTCCTGGGTATAATTAGAACCATTATTAAATCAGATCCATTAAACTGCTGGGAATCTGGAATAATACATTTATTTGAGAAATTGAAGAATATCTAATCTAAAGAAAAATGCTATAATTTTTTTGAGAATTTGTACTATTACTATTTGTTCCCTTTTTTATATAGGTTAAATGACTTAATCTCTGTTCATTTTCCACAGTAGAAAAACTATTCATTACATTAAAGTTTCAAAATCCTATGATCTCTGAGAAAAATGTTCTGTAACAAGGTTCCTATCAAACTATGTAAACTCACTATTGTATGTACTGTTCAAATTATATCTGCTGCACAAATAATTGAGACTTTGGCATCATCAAAGTCATAGAGCCAAGTGGAAACAATCTAAGTGCATTGTTTCCTTTATAAAATCCACAGGAGTTTTTTTTCTTTTTTTTCTTGTGTGATTTAGAGTAGATAGTGTTATATGATTAAATGAAACTTTATAGTCTCTTGTTCCTTTTACCAAAGAGATCTAAATGTGTGATATTCAAGACATTGTTCACTTCTAAAACTATATGAATCTGAAGTACCAATAATTCAAGTCAAGAGAAATGTAAAACCCAAATGTCTTCCTTATGCTAATATTTTTCCTTGAATAACAATGTTATTCATGAATGCTTATTATAGCACTTATTAACATTTCCTTTTAAATGACTGTATTTATCATGAAATAAATTTACTTCTCTGGAACTTCTTAATATGTTCTCGATTAGGATAAAAAATTGGTAGTGATTTCCATTTATTCTGTCATGTGAAATCTTTGCCTTTATAAACATGTAATTTAAAATATGACTTTGACTCAGCTCCTATCCAACTGTAACTATGGGAGTAATACTGAAATAGTAGAAGAAAAATTGAAATCCAAGACTTAGGAAATATCGTTAGAAATGTCATTAGCAAATAAAATAAGAACAAGAAAGATCACTGCTGACTGAATGGCAATTTTAAGCCTGGTACACTGTTTGGTGCTTCATTTGGTTATTTCTACTTCTCATGAAAACTTGGGAAGGTAGGTATCATTATCCTCATTATAGAAATAAGAAGTTGAGGCTTAGAGAAGATGAGGTAACTCATCCAGGTTTACGCAACTATTAAGTGTTAGAGCTAGGATTCTGCAAAAGATTCTAAATAGTAACACTGTCTTTATAGTGAGTAAAAGATGTGCAAAAGCAGCAAAATACTAGTATCTCTTAGGAAACAACTTACAAAATAAAAATCATGATAGGCTTCTAGACAGCAAAGATCACACACTGTTATCAGTAAATAGGCCTTATTTCCTAGAGGTGGGGTTTGGGGGGATAGCATTGCATTATTATTTCAAAGTTAAATGAAATGAATTGAATTCCATTTGTCATGATGTACTTATATGCAGTGAGGAGTAAGCTTTAGAACCGTGTTGTTTGTTGTTGTTGGTAAAGTTTGTTTCCCATCAAACCCTCATTACCTCAGTCACATTACCCAGATCCCGAGCTGAAGCTAAATGTAAACCACATTGTGATGATATTTAGTAATAATTATACTTTCTGGATTTCATCACAGGGGGAAAGAAGTGTTCATGAACCACTCTGACCATCTGATTATATGTAAAGATAAATATCAAATTTAAATCAAGGAACCTCGTGAATAGTTTCTGAAAAATGCAGAGCTATTTTAAGAGTGTGTTCACAGTGGTTTAAAATTACTTACCAAGAGCAATATGAACCTAGCTCTATAAAAAAGGAAACTTAGAAATAAACAGGAAATTTTTATAGACTTTTCATGGCAGTTAAGCATAGATCTCATTGAGGATTCTGTTTAATGTAAGATTGTCAAGCAGGTAAACTCAGGACCATTCTTCTCTTTGTTGAAACTTCAAATTTTGTTAATATGAAGTAAATTGGAACTTGCATATGAACATGTAGAATTGAGTTAATTTGGTTAATAATAGATAAAGATGTCTAATGTATAAATACATATCTAACATATATATAAATACATATCTAACACAGTAGAGAAATTGAAGAATCATCAGCTCCACTATATTAACGAATGAAATTTTATCACGAGAAAAACTAGGACTTCTCTGGTTAAAGTAAAAAAGGTCTGTGTCCTTCATCTTTAAGAATTAGTCTGAAGATGCTGATTCATTTAACTTCTTCCCTTTGTTATATTTTATTGTAGAAGAGATAAGAGGGTTGGTTCAATCTAATGAAAAATAAATGGCTCTGTCTATAAATTAACTCTCATTCATTTCTATGTCTAAGTGCCTAAAGCACATGGTAACAATCTTTTAAAATATCTGAGTTGAATCCTAGTGAGACTAACACAAAAGTAATCTTCGCTATCACTTAATATAAAGAGTTGTATTGAGAGAGTGATTTTCTGTTAAAGAAACTTGGTAGGTAGGGTGTAGTGGGGGAGTGGAGCAGGAAAAGAGTGTGTGCTAGAGTATTTAAAATTATCATACATTTTTGGTAGTTTTAAAATGTGCATTGCTATCCATGGTATTTTTTATTTTTATACCACTATAAAATTTGTAGTTATATTGTGATTCTTGAATTAAATAATGAGGAAAATTATTCTCATGGTATTTTTTCTTTTTAATTGCCGTAGTTTGTTAGGTTCTTTTAATTAATTGGTTGCTTTTGATTTGGTTATAGGTTCTAGAGATAAAATATATGAAAAATTATAGTCTGCAAGAGAATAGCAAATCTAGGTTCTCATGTAATGCCATAGAATGTTGTTACCTTTTTTATTTAAAGGAATTAACCTTTAACTAGTTTATGTCATTTAATTTTCACAAATACACATGAAGTGACATAAAATTCTGTTTACATATGTTAAAAGATAAACTGAGGCATGATCTAAAAAATTAAGAGTTTATTCGAGCACCACTCCGTTGGAATCAGGCAGCATCCAATCTAGCAGATAGAAAGGAGCGTCAAGGGGCCGTCCGAAAGGACAGACTCTATGAACAGAAGGGAGACGGAGCAAGCAAGTGAAACAGTAGTTCCCCCAGTAGATACCTAAAACGGTGGATGGTACTAAACACTGGATATACTGTTTTTTTCCCTATCTATACATACCTGTGATAAAGTGTAGTTTATAAATTAGACACAGTAAGAGATTACAGCAACTAATAATAAACTAGAACAATCACAACATACTGTAATAAGTTATGTAAATGTGGCCTCTCTTTCAAAATATCTTATTGTACTTTTCTCACCCTCCTTGTGATGGTGTGAGATGATAAAATACCTGAACGACAGGGTAAAGTGAGGTGGACGATGTAGGCATTGTGACATAGCATTAGGCTACTATTGACCTGTAGACAGTTGGGTCGGAAGGAGGATCGTCTGCTTCCCACAGTTGACCGTGGCGTGGGGAGAGGGGGTAACTGAACCTGCACAAATAGAAACTGTAGGTAAGGGGACGGTACTACTCTATTTGGCAAAAAAAGTGGGTTGATTATTGCAAGGTCACTTTCCTTATAGGAGATGGCAGGGGTCTATCACACCGATGACCTACCTAGTCCTGACCAGGCAATTCCTGCTTCACTGGGTAAGATTCCATTTCTGGGAAAGCCAGATCTGTAACTAAGTCTTGGTCTGGTGATATAGGGCTTAGCAAAAGCAATTCTATTGGGGCCTTTTGTCTTCCCTTTTAACAAAATAGGGAGAGGGAAGCTCCAACAGTTGTGACTGGTAATAACACATTTTGAGTGTACCCTTTTGGGAATCTAAGTGTGAGTTCACTCTTCTAAATCAATCAGCATCTCTGTGTATGGCCTTCCTTTCACTGGCCAAACATGAGTGAACTTTTCTATTTTCACTTTTCTCTTTACCAGTGTATCTCACTAGTTACGGTGCTAGGGCCTTTGGGAGGTTATAATAAAGGCGTTTGCTGTTGTTTGGTTAGTTTTCCTGCTGCCTCCTCCTGAAATGAGAATTTTCCCCTAAAAGAGTAGAGTCATTTCATTTGAGAAACAGTCCATGTTCATGAGTTTGCATCTGAATTTGGAAGGAAAGGGTTAAAAGAATTGCTGCTGCTTGTGGATGATCTATCAAAATACGCTCCATGAGACCGTTTCCCCCTCCAGTGAAAGGACAGGAGATTGCTCCGTGTTTGTTTGGGTTTAGATTTTGTCTTCTAGAATTGCTTCCCTCCCTCTCTCCTTCTCTTTTTCTATTCCAAATCTAATAAAGACTTCCTCGTTGAACTTCCTCTAATCTCAAGGGAGAGTAATACCTAAATTCCAGGTGTACTTCATCAGTGTAAACTAAAAATGTACATCGGATAGGTTTTTAAAGTCAAATACCCAACATTCTCCTGAAAGGCAAGCCATTAGCCAGTCTCCCTGCCCCACCCCATGTCTCTCTTCACCTCTTACCTTGCCTACTCTAGGCCTTCTCTTTGTTCTCTCTCATTTTGCCTAAACAAAAACAACCATGACAACAATAAAAATCCTAGATCAAACCTTAAACATTTGAAAATTCAAAATATGAAAATCCTTAGGCATAACTAAAAATTGTTGGTCTCCACCAGGACTTTCCAATAACCTGGAGGCTCACTTATGTATTTGCATGTAAATTAGGAAGTTTCTTAAATTTCCATATACATCCTTAGGCCTTACAAATATTCTCAGGTGATTTTCAAGTCAAGATCACAGTAGCCTGTGCCATTAAAGAAATTTTTTTTTTGAAGTGTCTATTTTCCATACCTTTTCAGCTAGCTGCTCATTGTAATTGACCCAAAACTTGATGTCAGCACCACATAGTTGATCGAGATTGTGAGGATGGAAATGAGAAAAGTAAGTTAAAGAAGGTATAGGGGCAGAAAAATGTTCCCTTCTTTCCTTCTGGCTTTATTGGATGGTGTAATCATTAATTTGATATGAGACGGATTAACAAGAGAAAAACACAGATTTAATTTTACATATACGGAGACCCCAAAGATATGAAACTCAGTGGCAAGTCAGTCAGTTGAGGCTTAGATGCCATTCTGAGCTACAGTAAGAGATAAGGACCTGGGGCTTCCAAGGGCAAGGGGGAATTCACAAGGTGATGAGGAGCTGATGTTTGGTGATTAGATGTTTATTTTGCCAAACAGAAAGGTCTTTCAGATAAGAAGTTAGCTCTGGTATTAGCCCTCTTTCTGGGCAGACCCCCTATCTAAATTCTTTTAGCGGCACCTGGATGGTTCACTGGTTAAGGGTCTGCTTCGGGCTCAGGTCAGGATCACAGGGTCCTGGGGCACCTGGGTGGCGCAGTCCTTAAGCGTCTGCCTTCGGCTCAGGGCGTGATCCCAGCGTTCCGCGATCGAGTCCCACGTCGGGCTCCTCGGCTGGGAGCCTGCTTCTTCCTCTCCCTCTCCCCTGCTGTGTTCCCTCTCTCACTGGCTGTCTCTCTGTCACATAAATAAATAAAATCTTTAAAAAAAAAAAAAAAAAAAAAAGGATCACAGGGTCCTGCTCAGCAGGGAGTCTGCTTCTCCCTCTGTGTCTGCCCCCCCGCCGCGCACCTGTGCTCACGCACTTACTCTCTCTCAAATAAATTCAATAAATAAATAAATAAATCTTAAAAGAAATAAAAAATTCTTTTAGGTAGTTAAAGGAGAGGCAAAAGTTGTTCTTGAGTCTGCTAGGTTTTGATTGACTTCAGCTCAAAATAATCTGCATGCCGAAGTGGCACATTTTGGGGTGGCATATTTTGCCTCCCTTTAAAAGCGAAACAGATCTATTTCGAAGAATATGCCATACAAGAAGGACACAGTGTCTTTGAGGAGAAGGAACACATCCATGAAATAATTTTACCCGTGAGATAATTCCAAAATTGCAGAATGGGAGAAAGATTTTTGTTGCACAGAGTAAAATAAATTATCATGAGGAGAAAATGATTTCCATTGCTGAGTACCTATTTGAATAATGAAATCATGTATACCTGCCTAATGTTTTCTTAAAAGTTTTGAATTCCTTGCTGCCCAAACTTTACTCTTATCTTAGCACACATTGTTACTACAGTAAGTACTTGTAGTCGGTGAGAGAGGGCATGGGAAGAGGCCAGCATGCATAGAGATAGATGATGGAAATTTGGCTTTAGCCCGTTCTAAGAGCCAGCAAAGTTGACGCTGTGGGTATTTTGCAATCATTTGTTTAATTAGCTGAAACTCCTAAGGGAAAATTTTATGAAATGGCAAACTCCCAAAGCCAAATTTAAATCTGTTTTTCTTTGTATGACAGAATTTCATAATACAGAGATGTAAAAAAGGTACTAGTGAATAAAGCTCTGTACAGTTGAGACCTTTAAATACCAAAAGCAATATCTTACAGAGAAATGTGAAAATAAATTATATAGGTTAAAATATTATTCATGGGAGAGAACTGAGGTAAATGTTTGCAGATGGCTAAGAAAATCATATTTTGGCTGGGGGGATTTTTTTTTTTTAATTCCCTCCATCCCGTCCCCTTTTTTTTTGTTTCCTGTGCATTTTTCTACCTAGTTAAGCATATAATCAAGTTCACATTCTGTTCTCTCCTCTAATGGATTTTTTGATCTACAGATAGCTACTTTTTAGAAAAACAAAGGGCTGTCTCTAAAGGCTATAAAGTCTTCATTCTGCTTTGGTGGGTCCAGAGGTTAGATCCAGGTGACTGAGTGATCGAAAAGGCTGGTGAGCTAGGTCTTCTTTTGTGCTTGGTTATTCAGACACAAAGACCGTTGTGAATTCTGAGTCATCCTCCTGTGGAAGAAAAAAACATCTGGCCAAAGAGCCATCTTCTCAGGTGTTCATTAAAAAAAAAAGAAAAAGGAAAAAAAAATCTACCATATCATTTAGAAAACCAAAACCTTATTAATGTATTGATTTCAAATGAATGAAATCCATCAATTTTATCATAATCCCGAGGCTAGAGAATGAATCCATATAAACTCTACTTGAAAGCAGCTCGTGTTTTGTATGAGGATGCATCATTTGTTGTTTTCAGTAGCTGATGACTTCAGTATAATTTTCTTGAAAAGATCAGCTAAATGGAGGCTTCTCATCATGAATGCATGTAGTCTGCACTGCACATTTAGTTTATACGTTGGAAATTGGAAACAGGTGTTCCTGCACTGGTTCTGTAAAGACTATTATACACGCTTTCAGTAGTAGGCTATGAGGAAATATGTGCAAGATAAGAAAAAGAGCAACTTATAATTCTTATAATTATTACCTCCTCTATGCAAGTATTGAGTGGTTTAAATGGAAAAGGGGAATAAAGAGAACCAGGGGAGTAAATCTTTCAAAATGTGGGTCTAGGTGGGAGGGTGTAATAGGATAGAGATAGACAGATTCACTTTTCATGCCATAAAATTGTTTAATTTCCTTCACTTTTAGAAAGTGGGTCAAGTCGATGTCATTTCTTAGTTTATAGATGATATAAACTTATAGATATGCAAAATCCACGTAGCTGAAGCAACTAGATGCCCACCAGTATCTGTTTGCCCTTTCTTCTGTGATAATGGAGCCTTCATTTTTAGCTGGACTACTGACTACTGGGAATAAAGAGATTTTCTCTTGCAGCTAAGGTATGTCTTAACCAATAATACATAAATGGAGATGATGTGTGCAACTTCCTGGAAGTGTTCTTGAATAAAAGTGTCCTTCTCCTTCCCTTTTTTGTCCTTCCTATGGGCTGGTTGCGGTGCTCTAGAGAAGCCATTATAGATCACAAAGGAGGCCCTTATGTATCAAAGACAGCAAAGAATGTGATAGAAGATGCCTGCTTCCACACTAGCCCAGAAACCTGTTTTCAGCTGAGAGAGAAAGAAAATGATCTCTTGAATTAGCCATTTGTTATGCTGGATTTTCTGTCACTAACAGCTAAACTTCATCTTTAATACTCTAGCAGAAGATACAATAATAGCTTTACTAGGAGACGGTGACTATATCACATTTATGAGGATCTCTGCCTCTCAAAATGCATAAGTTAGATTTTCTGTTTTCTATTTCATCTTTGTTTCCTTTATTTTCCTGTGCTAGTTTTACTGATCGAAATCGCTATCAATAAAAATTAGCAGTCAACAGATGTTTGAGAAAAAGTTGATTTAAGTCTGTATTTTTTTTCCCTCTATAAATTAGAAAAGACTGGCTAAAAGTGAATGCTGGCAATAAACTCACTGTTTCTTAGTCTGAACTGCTCTTTTAAATATTGCCATTGGGGTAGCCTGCCTTCCTATTCCAACTGTCTTTGCCTTTTTGCAAACCCTCTTCTCTTGTTTGTGTTTTTCCCACAGACTCATTCATTGCTTTGGGACTGTTTTCTTTCCCTTCTCTGACCAGCTTCCTCTTTCCCTTGCACTACCATGCATTTCTCTCTCTTTAACACTTAACCACACACTGAGCAGTTATTGTTTACAAGTCAGCCAAAAACAACTGAACTGTTTGTTCCTGCAGGGCATTTCTGTGTCTAGACTAATGGTCCTACAGTAGCAACTCACTAAATATTAGGAGAGAAAAAGGAATGATGGAGAGTAGGAAAGAAGGAAGGGATTTTTCTTTAAGTAATCCTGGTTTCCTGTTTATCTTCATTTTTAAAATTTTATGTGGGTAGGTGCAGTCATCAAATACATTCTTGTATGTACGATAAACGTTTTTGTTTTAATTTTGTGTTTTGATCATTAATTTCTTTGCATTTTAATTTTCTTTGAGGCATAGAATCTCTTGGAATGCCCCCTTACCTCTTCTTTTTTGGACAATCTCTTGTATTGAGAAATAGAAAGAGACTCTTCATGACCATAGGTCAAATCTCATTATCTTTTTCTCTTCTCTTTTATTGACAATTATCAGTCCACTGTGCTCTATTTAGTAACCCAGAATTTGCTCAGTAGTATTATTAACCCTTAATGACAGAAATCAGTAGCTCCTGTGGGAAGAGTAATGATCCGGGGGGTGATCAGTAGAGATTAGACGCATCTATTAACATATTTAAGACAATGCAGTTGCCTACATGACGGCCTTTCAATTCAGTTCTTACCAGCAGTTACCTCCACCAGTACTATTCTGTTGATGTGTACTGTTCAGTAGGCGTTCATAGGATTGAATGGCGTAACATTTTTTAATCCTTTATTCTTTGTGAAATTTTATATTTACATAAAGTCTTAATTTTTCATTAAAAATGTACACATGCTCATGTAGAGCATATTTAAAAACAAAAAGAATAAAATTAAAAATTACTCATCTACCCATTTCCCAGAGGTTACTGATATTATCATCGTATCTTATAACCACGTAGCCTCCTGTTCTGTTCGTACAAGGAAAACTGTTGTACATTTTGTTTTGCAGCCTATTTTATTAATTTCAAAGTAGGTCGTGAAAAAACTGTCCACATCAATAAATATTTTTCTACAATATTATTAATGTTGGTGTAATATTTCATTTGTATGGGTGTAAGACAATATATTCAACGAATCTAATGTTAGAGGATACTTGGGATAATTCCAATTAGTTCATATTCTAAATAGCACTGCCATGAATATTCTTGCAAACCGCATGATTATATCTTTTGTGAATATCTATAATTGTGTCTTTAAACTAAAATCTTAGGTAATGAAATTTCTAAATTAAAGCTTTGATAGCAAAATGCTATAATATATTTTTAAATATTCATTGACAATTGACCTGCAGAAATATTATGCCAGTGTAATCTAAGCAGCAGTATATGGGGGAGCAGGGCTTTCCCCAAAATCTTAACCAACTCTGGAGAACTATTTAAAAAAAAATCTTTGAAAAATGTTTTCCAATTTAAGGGGAAGTTGTGTGTGTGTGTGTGTGTGTCTGTGTATATGTGACATGAAAGTAGATATTACACTTATTTTGTGAAGAATCATTAAATTTTTATCATTGAACTCTGTTGCTTAAAAGTCCCAATTTGGCGGGGGGGGGGGGTGCCTGGCTGGCTCAGTCTGAGAAGCATGTGACTCTTGATCTCAGGGTTGTGGGTTCAAGTCCCACATTGGGAATAGAGATTACTTAAAAATAAAATCTTTAAAAAAAAAAGCATCAGGTAGGAATTTTCATTAAATGAAAAAGGTACATATATTTAAATAGTGATAGAAGAAAGGTAGAATGTTTTTATTAAATCATGTATCTAAAATTTTATATTAAACCAGTCTTATTTTTGGTATTGAATTATACTGATTCTTACTTCTTTTTTTTTTTTTAAAGATTTTATTTATTTATTCGACAGAGATAGAGACAGACAGCGAGAGAGGGAACACAAGCAGTGGGAGTGGGAGAGGAAGAAGCAGGCTCATAGCAGAAGAGCCTGATGTGGGGCTCGATCCCATAACGCTGGGATCACGCCCTGAGCCGAAGGCAGACGCTTAAACGCTGTGTCACCCAGGCGCCCCTGATTCTTACTTCTAATTCTGAAACCATACGTATTAGTTTCCTAGGGTTGCTATCTCAAATCAGTACATAGCTTAATGGCTTCAAACAATAAAAATTTATTCTCTCCATAGCTCTGGAGGCTAGAAGTTCAAAATCAAGATATCAGCTGGACCACGATCTCTCCAAAGTCTTTAGGGAAAGATCCTTCCTTTCTTCTTCAAGCTTCTGGTAGCCTCACGAGTTCCATGGCTTATGTCAGCATAATTCCAAACTCTGGCTCTGCCTTCACATGGCTATCTTCCTTCTGTGTGTCTCTTTCTCTGGATCCCATTCATATTGGATTTAGGGCCCACCCTACTCCAGTATGACCCCATCTTATCTTGATTATATCTGACAAGATGCTGTTTTCAAGTAAGGTCACACTCACAGGTACCAGCTTTATGACTTTAACGAAGCTCTTTTTGGAAGACACATTGCAGCCTATAGCACCATATATCTTAAATTCAATCCTGTAAATTATAATCTAGTTTTGGTAATGAGATAATAGTAGTTCTTAGTTCTAGGTAGATAATTTTAATAGTATTACCTCATTCAAGGAAAAATTTATTAAATGACCAAACTTGCTAAAAGGCTTCATTTAGCATCCTTTGACTTCTATCTGTTCTAGCAATCCTCCTATACACAAATAATAGTGAAATTAAAATACACTGAGGATTTTCTGAGACATGCTGCTGATGTCAGAGGTATCTGAATCATGGCGGAAGGCAGTGAGGAGAGCTCCAGCCTATTCACATCTCTTTCCATACCACTATTTAGAGACATGCTTTATGAAACTAAGGAGTTCATAATTACTGAGTCAGCTTGCATAAAGAGGAAGTACAGTATAAGCATTTTAATAAGTTACGCTCTTGGCAATACACAGTGAAGTTAATGATAGTAATAACCAGTTTTCTTCTAGTGAAGTGTCTTTAGCCACTGTTTTAAAAGAATTATTCATTTTAAGCCGATCTGGATTTCTTTTTTGTCTGCTGTAAATTCTATTGATTGTTTTATCTTTATTTTTTTTTTCATCTCTCACAATAACCTGTCGTGGGATGTCACTTTCTTTATTAGGGCCCTTACAACAATTTATAAAAGCTCCAGTCTGTTCATAGAGATGCTCAAATTTCACTTTAAATCCAATGATTTTTTTTTTTTTTTTTTTTTTTTTTTTTTTTTTTTTTTTTTTTTTTAGGGTTGCATTACCAATGCAGAATTGCTTCCTTAGGGCACAAACTTCTAAATGCTGTCTGTTCCTTTTATGACCCAGCTTCACTTAGTGCTGAAGCTCTCGCTGTTGTTAAGATAGATTCCAATGTGTTTTGTACTTTTCTGTGATGACAGTGATGTTTTATATAATTTTTGTGGGATGTGGTTCAAAACCTGAATCTCTCTTCATTCACTGGGCACAAGCTGGCTTATCAACTGTTCTGTGACTCATGAAACAGTCTCTGCAGCACTTTCGGAGGGTCTTTTTATCCATTTTATATAGAAGTTGTATGTAGCTTGCAGAGATAGTTCTGTATCTTCTGTTTCTTGTCTCTGATTTTAATTCTCTTTAGGTTAAATTTCCAACTCTTTCTTATAGATATTGCATTCATTTAATATCTAAATGCCAGCTGTGACTTCAGTTCTTACAAGCAAAGAGAAAATGCAATCAACATAACCAAACACATTCAGTTTATTCCTAATTTGAGGACTGCTTAAAATATTTTCATATTCCAGTAAACATTGCCTTGGGTATTTTAAGTATAAACACATTACATGTAAACAATGCTTTTGCAAAACAGATTGACTTAAAAATATTCACTCGAGTTCTATGGCATGATATCGCATATTCAGGCAGATTTTCAGCATGATTTTGTTTTCCTGCTTTCTCCGATTGTGGGCATGAGAATCTGTAATTCCTAGTACATGTATGTCCTGTCATCTCTGTCACCTGATACAGGTCTTAATGAAAACGATGAGTAGAAGAATTCTTTAACTCATTGTGATGGTCAGTTCACATTTGCTAGTATTTATTGAGGACATGCCGTGGACCATATGCACTCAGCTAGGCACCTTATGTTTGTTATCTCCTTTCGTACTCACACTAGTTCTGAGTTATTTTTTTTTCTTCCATTCTACATGTATAGACACTGAATCCTAGAAAAATTAAAGAATCAAGTTTCTTGTTCTAGTTTTAAATACTATTATTCCACTTACTACATACTTACCGTCAGTGAAATAAAAAGATTAGAATGGGTTAATATCAGACTTAGCTTCTCTTACCATTCTCGTGAGATGATAAACTTAGGTAACTTGAGTAATTAAGTAAATAGTCCTGATCCATTTTAGATCCCTTTGCTTTCTTTTGTTCTAGGCCAAGGATTTTCAGACTATGAAGGAAAATCATATTGTTAATGACAGATAAAATGTCAACATAAGAACATTACTCTGGAAACTCTCTAGACGTATTTTTTTTCAGCATTTTATACTTAAGATGAATAATCTATTTGGGCAGGGCTATTACTTCTTTTTAGCAGCATTAAAATTCTTCCATGTTACAAAAGGCTGTAGTTAAGTGAAAATTTAAATATAGTGCAACAAAGGAGAAAAGACAAAAAATAACTTCAGATAAAGCAAAATTATAAATCACTTACTATCAAGATATACTACTATTAGAAAATTCCATCCTCAAATGGAATCATCTCCCCCAACAGCATTACCTTTCTGAAAAGAAAAAGCAATTTCTTAATAATGAAAGTGAATTAAAAAGTGAGTCAATGACATTTTTAATCATTCAACATAAAAAAAGGAAATTTGAATTAAATGTTTCATATCTGTTATTCTAAAAGATGTAATTCTATCTTCTTTATCTACTATTTTTATCACATATATTGCTTTAATATCCAAGTCTTTTATCTGTTTCTTTTTAAATAGAGTGATTTATCTGAAAGTCATACTACGCAGAGAAATTATGAAAATCTTTAGTAGTAACTTAAGGGAGCAAAGATGTAGAACTCAGAAAGGGTTTTCAAGGGCATTTATTAAGTACCTGTAATGTGAATAATAAACTCAGGTTCTTGATTCAATGCATTTGAGTGTCATTTCTAGGGGACAGTTGTACAGAGTAACTCTGGTAGAAATTTTCATAAGAATATCACTCTAAGGATGCCTGGGTGGCTCTGTTGGTAAGCATCCGACTCTTGATTTTGGCTCAGGTCATGATCTCAGGTTGGTGAGATCAAGCCCCACATTGGGCTCCCTGCTCAGTGGGGAGTCTGCTTCTTTCTCCCTCTCCCTCTGCCCCTATCCCTGCTCGTGCTAGGTCTCTCTCTCTCAAATAAAAAAATAAATCTTAAAAAAAAGAATATCACTCTAGACTGGTGTTCCCTGAAATTATATTTCAAAGAGTTTTTGTTGTTGTTTTTGAGATATAAATCTCTTCAATGACATGTGAAACAATTTATGTGTTTTTGGCAGAAAATAATGGGTGCAATAGATTTACCTTTTAAATCTTCAGTGACATTGTCAGCGTACAATATAGTAAAGACTTGTTTTGCCATATACCTAGAAAAAACGATCAGCATAGCTTTTAGTTCGTCCGGAACCGATTATGTAGTTATGTATGTGTTTATGGAGAAAAGAAGGTCACAGCTAGAATATATATTGTTAGCATTTAAGTTTTTCCAAAGCAATTTAAAGTTTAGATCTTAAAGTTTACATATTGGGAGGCTTCCAGGATGGAAAATAACAAATTTGAGGGTGACCATATTACTGTTTTCATTTACTTGTTAGAACATTTTTTTTCTTTTTTTGAGATTAAAAACCAGTGGAAATTTGTCTTTCTAAACTCTGCTTCTCTAAACTCTGCTTAGTGAGCATAGATATTGCATTGATGCATCCTTCAGTGTCATTAAAAAAACCCTCTTTTTGGTATACAGATGTCATAGTTTAGTCTGTTTAGTGCATTTAGTTAGAATATATAAAATTAAATATGGAAAATCTTTGAGTCAAGTCTCAAAATGTTTAGAATTACCAGGTAGGTATTTTTTTTTTCACAAAAGAATTAAAAGATACATCTCACTCCCCTCTCTTGCTCATCACCAGCTATTGGCTGTTGAAGAAACTTATTTTGTGCCCAAGAAGGGTGACTCTGTCAGCGCCTTATCCTTCTCTGCACTCCTGTTCTTAATGGCACCATGTGTATGGTCTGGACTCTCTTAGTTCTCATTGATTGCCTCAAGCAATTAATATTTTTTAAAGAAATGTAAACACATAGAATAAATGTAAACTAGCCTCTATTTAAGGACCTGGTGGTTTTCATGTTCTAATATTCGTAAGAATTACCTGGTATGCAGATTCCAGTGCCCATCTCAGAGATTCTGACTCTTTAGGATTGTGGTAGTGGAACAGAATTTGCTTTGTTAAGAAACATTTTAGGAAACTTTTATAATCACAGCCCGTTTATTCCTCTGATCCTGGCCCTAACGCTACTACTAGATTGCCGACCTGTGTTACTAATATTTATTAAGCATGCATCATATGCCAGGCCGTACTGTATGCACTTTTTGTTAAGTACTCTGTTTTCATATTCTTAAAGCAACTTTATCTGGTAGGCACTATTTGTCCCTGTTTTACAGGCAAAGAATAACTGAAGCCCAGAGAGTATGGTAATTTGTCCCAAATTGCAAAGCTAATAAGTGAACTTATGGAAATCCCTTGCCTTAAGGTTTTTAATATTTATTTAACAAGTATTAATGCCCTCAAAGGATTTTCACAAGATGAGTGAAGCAAACAAAAGCAATAAGCCAAATTGGACTAACATAGACGTCATATGTGTGCAGTCTAATATCTACTAAACAATGAGTTAATTTCTCTCATTGGAATGGCGATGATTTTTAATGCAAAAATTGAACAAGTATCCTCTTAATCACCTTCACAGCTTTCTTGTTAGGTCCCCACCCTCATTAGAGTCACGATTGCATCTTCTTGTGGCAGTAACCTGTTCTCCCCAATCAGTAATGAGCACAGCCATCAACAGTCCTCACTGAGATTTGCCTGTTCTTAACTAACTTCAAGAAGTGGGTTAAATGCATTGCTTTTCAGTGATAAATACCGCCAGATTTTTTTTTTTTAATCCAGCTCTATGTTCTAGCCTTGCTTCTTAATCTGTTATTATCCTTGGCACAACTCACCCAAACTATCCTAACAATTGCATGCCCTAACATCCCTAAAGGAGACTTCTTGTACTAGTAAAACTTAATCAAATAAAAACATGACTATGTAGGGACACCTAGGTGGCTTAGTTGGTTAAGCATCCTGACTCTTGATCTCAGGGTCATTAGTTCAAGCCCCACATTGGGCTCCATGTCCCTGCTTTAAAAAAAAAAAAAAAAAAGAATACATTAAAAAATGGATAAGAAACACAAGATTGATAACTTTTTTTTTTTTTGCTAAGGACATTAATTATATATGTTCATATTATATTCTATTATATTCTATTAGCATTATATAAAACCATTATTGGCATCATTTCATAAGAAGAAAGAATCTATTAAACCCTATATTAGACCCTTCCTCGATGAGGAAAGGGAGAATAAAGGTCATAATCTCAGAATAAAGATATTGTTTTGCGTTCTGATAAAAAAAAAAAAAAAACTGAGATGGATTGGTATGTGTTCCTGGGCTGGCATTTGGGAGCCACTATTGTAGACAGTTACCTGTGCTGTCTTTTCAGACCTTCCTCATGATTTATTTCCTGCTTTTATATTTATTTATAAAATGCCCCCCCCTCAAATTCTCGGAGTTTGGAAGAATGCAGTATTTTAACATTCCACTTAAAGTTTAAAATTCTGTCACATCCTAACTGTGTTGTCTCTTCTCTAAGTGGCCAGTGATCTGTATCCCCATGATCGTATTTTTTCTTTTTAATCTGTTTTTTTTTAAAGTATTCCTAGTGTTTCTCTCTCAGTTTGCTATTTCCTTCTTTTGACTAAAAACATATTTAAACTACCAGTCCCAGTATTATGTCAAAAAAAAACAAAACAAATCAAGAAGTTCTCAGTTGTAATTTCAAAATGATAGCAATAGTTCTTTTGTTTGTTTTTATTTGTTTTTCCTACTACTGTACTGAAGGCACTAAGGAAAGAAAGTCTGGAATTAAAGAACGTTTTGGGACTAAATGTTGTGTGTTTAATAAATATTGTCATTTGTTTAAGGTCCGTATCCATATTGTTCATATATGGTGTTTTCTGATACCAACTGGGTGTCCAACAATTCAGTTCAATTCTGATACTGACTCCCAGATAGGAGTAGACCACATAGTCCAAGAAGACTGTTCCTACTTCAAACACCAGGCATAAGTGGGTGCCCAGGCTACCCACATGTCTGCCCTTCTGAATATAAATTCAGGAGTTCCTATGACTCCCTCCCCTACCTCAAGTTCACTAATTAGCTAAAATAAATCAAAGAACCCTCAACTCAAGAAAGTTCTCTAGTTTGATCACAGCTTTAATATAAAGGGTACAACTCAGGAACAGCCAAATGGAAGAGTTTTATAAGGCAATGTACGGGGGGAGGGAGGGCAGAGGGTGGTAGTGTTCCTCAGAGCTTCCATGGCCTCTCTGAGTCTACAGTTCTCCTGGCATATCAATGAGTTTACTAACCCAGAAGCTCTCGAATCTTGTTGTTCAAGAGTTTTTACGACCCAGTTCCAGACCCTACTCTCCTCGCAGGAGGTCGGTGGAAGAGACTAAAACTTATACCCTCTAATCATGTGTTTGGTCTTTCTGTTAAGTATCTCCCTCCGAAAAGTATCTGGGATCCCCACCCTGAGTCACCTCATTAGCATAAACTCAGGTATGCTAGAGAGTTTTTATGCATAACAAAAGACACACTTACCATTCAAAGAACTCCAAGGGTTTTAGGAGCTCTGAGCCAGGTACTGGTGACAAGACCAAATCTATTTTTTTATTACACCATGGTTTGATTTCTGAGGAGAGTAGAATATCATTATTATATTTTTCTCTCCCAAACCATCAGTAAGCTTTCACAGTGTGTTTACTGCTGCATCATTTGCTAATTTTCTTATATTTTACTGCATAATTTCAGTTTTGGCTTTGACATAATGGCTATGAAAATACTTAGAATAATGTAAAAACACTCTCTGTCTATAAAGTATTATTATTACTTTTAACTATGTTGGAAAACATTTCTCTCCTAGAGACACTAAAGAACCATGTTTGTGTCCTCTGCCTCTGACCCACCTGCTGAAGCAGTTCTCTCTTCACGCGATCTGCATGCCTTAAATTGAGAATATTTGAGACTTATTCTTATTGTCCAGGATCCTCAGTCCCAAGGGATAGGTTATTTGTAAAGCTCACCAAGGGAAAGCCAGATTTGGAAAGTATGACCTATAAGGCACATAATGGGTTTTATTTACAGCCTCTTCTGTAGCCTGTACTTAAGAGATCTGTTGCTTGACATTGAAAGTATATCTAACTTTTTGAGTAGTTATGGATGTTGATGTATTACAGTTATCATTTTTAGATATGGTTTGGTTTATTTTCTGAGAAATCATCTATCTTTGCATATTTATAAGCCAGCATATCTGGCAATTTATTGCCTCTTCATTTGTAGAAATACATATGTATGTGAATATTATATTCATATTCATTAGAAGAAGTGATGGAATTGTAATGGAGGGCATCCTGAAATTTGACTGGCCAATACCCTCCTTACAAAATTGACACCAAAATAAAACATAAAAGAAACCATCCAGCACCCACGTCTTGGTTTCTAATAGAATTCTCCCAAAAAAAGGAACTAGACTCCTTGGAAAAATGTCTGAGCAGGAAATATGAAATATGAAATATGAAAACGAACCTGGAGAATCTTGTAGCACCTGAAAGTAAGGAAGTGCTCAAAAAATAAAATGATGGGAATATGTCAAAGAGAAGAAAGCAAACAACCCAAAACTGCTTCCATGGCCACAATGGAAACAATTTGTGCAACATATTAAATAATGTAGCATCGGATCACATCATAGAGAATAAAATAAATATCTGTGTGTCCATAGTGCTACAGATAAACTATTGAAGAAATAAATACATGGAGGGAAGAGACAAATCTGTGGAAAAGAATTCCAAATAATTTGTGTAGATACTGCCCCTTGAATGAGATGGAGCTTAATTGCCACACCTTTAGTGTGGGTTACACCTAAAAACTTGCTACCAAAGAATACAGTATGTAAGAAGGAAAACAAAAACAAAAACCAAGAAGTAAATTGACAGAGGAGAAACTTGGGAAACACTACCTCAGTCAGATGGTCAATGCTAACATCATCATCGATGAGACATGTTAATAGTATAGACACTTGATATGATATGATTATCAATGATGATGTTAGCATTGATCATTGTTAACATCTTTAAGAACAAGAAAAGGGTAAAAAGTGTCACAGTCCAGAGGAAGCTAAGGAAATATGACAAGTAATGTAACGTGATTTCCTGGATGGGATCCTGGAATGGAAAAAAGACATTAGAGAAAAACTAATGAAATTCAAATGAACAGTGGCATTTATTTAATAATAATTTCTTAATATTGGTGGGAATTTTTTAAGTATAGTTGACGTATAACATTACATCAGTTTCAGGTGTATAACATAATGATGAATTTCTGTATACCACTGATACCACATTCTAGTTAACATCTCCAGCATACATGGTTTATCGGTTGGGACAAGTGTGCAATAGTAGTGTAAGATGTTAAAAATAGGGGAAACTGGGGCGCCTGGATGGCTCAGCCATTAAGCATCTGCCTTCAGCTCATGTCATGATCCCAGGGTTCTGGGATCGAGCCCTGCATCAGGCTCCCTGCTTGGCAAGAAGCCTGCTTCTCCCTGTCACACTCCCCTTGCTTGTGTTCCCTCTCTCGCTGTCTCTCCCTGTCAAATAAATAAATAAAATCTTAAAAAAAAAAAAAATAGGGGAAACTGAGTGCTGTGCATATAGGAATGCAGTTGCAAAGTTATCTTTACAGCTTTTATGTAATAAACTAGATCCCAGGTTTTTTTTCTTTTATTGTGGAGTAAAAAGATAATTAAAAAGAAAATAAGTAAAATTATAAGACCAACATCTCACATTTATAGAACTGACTCAGTTTTTGTATGGAAGAATATTTTCTGGAACCATTCAAATCCAGAAAAAAAACTATAAAAAGTATATGGTATTTGTTTGCTTTCAACAGATAAGAGTCCTGATTTAAGAGACATTGTTTAGTGAGTGAACTGACCATCAATAAAGAATGTAGAAATATCAGTGGGGAATATTGATAAAGATTATTTTTCACTTTTAAAAATTTCCTGGGACTGCTGAAAATATCATGTCAGATTTAGATATCAACAACTTGTTACCAATAAAAGGCACGACTGGGACTTTAATAACCCATTTTAAATAATTTGAAGTAGTTCTATGAGGGTTATGAGCTATCAGTGAAGAGAAGAATACTTACTTGTTATCTGAAAGATGGTAAATATAATTCCTTTATTTTCTCAGCCAACATTTCTCGAATGCTTACCAATTGCTAGGTTCTGGGGATACAAAGTTAGTCCCTAATGTCAAGAAGGTTATAATCTAGTAAAGGACAAGGGCATATAATCAATAAGAGAAATTAAGTAAAATATATGTCTGGGTCCATTGAGAGCATTGAAGGAGTCATCAATTCCAGAGGATAGGGGCAGCTGGAAAAAGCTTTGCAAACAGGTGGATCTGGTGTGTAGGTATATTTCACCATTCCAAAAGAGTTGGATAGACGGTGTCTTGAAGCTGCATGTCAAATTTAGGCAACTGCTAGTGTTTGAGAATTTCTCAATCATGCTGGAAGTAGAGATTCTATAAGAGAACCTTTTTTCTGTAAGAGAAAATCCTGGAAATACATATTCTAATTTATAATGGAGATTTTAAGGCTGGCTAGAATTTTAAATAAGGTAATAATGTGATCAAATCATTCTAGCAGCTATTTATCAAGGACAATGAGGGTGGCTTGCCTATCAGAATGTCTTGGGGCTGTATTTTATCTCCCTACCACCCAAACACTACTAATTTCCTCCACTACGATGGAATAATATACCTAGGAGTATCATTACAACAGCCCTCAAATGTGATGGGACAGGAAGATGAGAAAAACTTTAGAGGGGGATGAGATTGTAGACAACTGAGAAAGTGTTAAATGACTGTTTTAATAGTCCACGTGAGAGGTCTGAATGAAGGTTTTTAGCAATAACGATAGGGAGGAAGGCAAATGTGAGAAAGTTCAATGAGACAGAATCACTTGGAACTTGATCCATGGTAAGTGGTAAGAGTATAGATGTCACAAATGACTTCGTTATTGAAAGGCACAGACTTTGGTTTGTGAGGAAAGATAATTAAGTTTCAGCCTATTGAGTTTGAGCTACCTATGGGACTCAGGGATAGCATGCCCAAAGGGCATTAAATAAAATGATCTAGAGCAGCAGTTGGCAAACTTTTACTGTAAGGAACCAGATGGTAAATATTTTAGTCGTTGAAGGCTATATATGAGGTCTCCATCACAGTTACTCTGTTCTGTTTTTATAGCTGGGAAGCAGCCATGGAAATATGTAAACAAATGAGTGGGGCCGCATTCCACTCTAACTTTATGAACACTAAAATTTGAAATTTTATATCCTTCTCACATGTCTTGAAGTATTCTTTTCTTTTTTCAATTATTAAAAGATGAAAAAAAGTATTCTGTACTCAAGGACTGTACAATAACAGACAGTGTGGCAGATTTGACCCAGGGTCCTTAATTGGGTGACCCTGGATCAACAAAGAAGTATGGCCTAAGGAGACCTAGGTAGTTCAGTCTGTTAAGCGTCTGCCTTCAGCTCAGGTCATGATCCCAGGGTCATGGGATCAAGCCCCACATCGGGCTCCCTACTCAGCAGGAAGCCCACTTCTCCCTTCCCTTCCTGCTCATGCTCTCTCTCTGTCTTTCAAATAAATAAATAAAAATCTTAAAGCAATAACAAAAGGAAGTATGGCCTAGAAAAAGGAATGGATTTGTTATCAGCATGGAAGGACCCATCTCAAGCGATGGTTGTGACTACCATCTCACCATGGACTGAGAGAGTCTCTCTGGGACATGGCTAAGTAACCACTAGAATTTAAGGGGTAAGAATCAATAAAACAGATTTGGGAAGTAAAACAAACCCGTTTAATGGATAATTCCATCATCATTATTTTATAAATATATTAACTTTATAAAATATGTGTATATCTACAATACTGTCACACTTCCGGGGTCGTTCTTTCGTGTATTTTTCAGTGCTCTGTGTACCATCCGCAATAGAGGTGTTTGAAAAATGTCTAAAGGATGGATTGTGAGTAGTTACAGCTGTTGGATTTAACACCTGAAGTTGTGGGCTGTGTGGTTTTTTTTCCCCTACTAACTAGATAAGCAGAAAGGAAACTAAATAAAATTCTCGTGATCTTTGAAATAATTTGCAGATCAAATCAGCGATAGTGTTAAGTGTTTTGGTTTGTTTTTCATAGTTTTTCAATGTTTAAAAATGATTAAGTCCCTAATCATTAAGTTTTAGTAAACCAAACTCTATCTCTTCTCAATACCATTTTTTTCTTTTCAATTTTTAAGTTGTTGAAAAGAATGGCATAGAAACACCAGTAACCTAATGCAGTTTTGTAAGACATAGAAGAAATTCAAAGGTCAAAAAACTTAAAAGTGCTATTAGAAAATATTATAATTTAGTTCTGATTAAATGCAGGGACATAACTGGGACTAGGGATCTGTGATAATCATCTGTTTCTACAGTATGTAGTATGAAAGTGGCATTATTTTCAGTAAAGAGGCATCCACTAAAGGCAGCCAGTTATCTCATCACTGAAACCAATTTTAAGGTAGGCAAGTTAGTGCCAGATTATTTATGTTAAAGAAATAAATGACATTATCTTTTCCTGATGCTTGTCTGAGTTAGAGGAATATAGTCTCATTTTCATGGTTTTTGAAACAAAATTATTAGCTACTGGGTATACTTCAGAATTACTTGCGGAGAGTTTTGAATCAGTAGGATGGAGGTGGCAGGGCATTTAATTTTTAAAATCAGGTACCTTCCAATATGCAGCTCCAAGTTAAGAAACACAGTAAGAAACACAGTAGTGGGGAGGTGGGCTGGTGTAGTGGGTGTGGTATATGTGTGTGTTGTGGTCTGGTATGTGTGCATATTGTGCATGTGTGTATGTGTGTGTGTGTGCGCTTCCTTCTCAGCATCTAAGTTGGAACAACTAACCTGAACAACAGTCCCATTCTCTCCTCCTTTCTTTTGTCTTTTTCCTTAACAATATGGAGATAAACTTATACCCCTTTACTTACTGGCATTTCCAAAATCAAATTATCAGATTTGGAATGAAATGTGGAATTATTTGCGTTACTGGTCGGAAAATGAACAAATTTGCCCACAAGCATAGATAGGATAACAGCAGCTGCCAACTAATCCTTTTATCTCTCTGAATCTGGGTGGAGCAGAGACTTTTATGATGCTGGCATCCATACAGTGCACTGATGCCAATATCTGGGCCCCTTTGTCGATGCCAACATCATACAAATCTTCTCATCCACTCTGTTCCATCTGCGGTACTTCCCCTGGGTGCTGGGGCTAAGAGTTGCCACTGAAATGCTCCATTCCAGCACAGTTGTCTCTCAGAGCCCCTTCTTGTTATTAATAGCTAACATGAGAGCGCATGTCATGTGGCAACTACTTTTTGGGGCACTATGTATCTTCTCATTTAATAATCATCACAATATCACAAGGTAGTTGTTATCACTATCATCATCCTTCTATTACAAATAAGAAAACTAAGCGTCAGCAAGTGTAAAGTAACTTATCCTGCAATAGAAAGTGATAAAGCCAAGATAAGAACTATGTTTGGTCTAATCTTTGCTTTCTTCCCTGAGCCAAGCTGCCAAATATCACTGTGTTAAATCACTCATCACATTGTATCCAATTGGAAAGCATTTCTACATCTGAAATATTAAAATCTATTTCCTAGAATAGTGAGTATGTAGGGTGCTGTTTTGTACCAGAAGACACGATTTTGAAATAGGAAGTGTAGAAGGGCAATTATATCCACTTGTTTTAAAAAACCATAGGTCCAATTAAGAAAACCAGTTTCAGGATTACCAGGGAAGGACTAGGGAAAGGTGATCGTCAAAATGATTGTTAAAATCAAAGACTTTGGAATGAGGCACATATTTGAATTTAGAATCCAGAGCCTGTAAGATCTTCTCTGGGGTGTCTGTGAAATGGGGCTAATAGCATCACAGGGTGTTGTGAGGATGACAGAAAATAATATAGGTTATTGATTTAGGGTAATGCCTAGTGAATAGTTAGTGCTATTAGTATTTAGAAAAGAGTTCTGAAAGACTAGAGCATTGAATTACATTAAATCAAGGAATCAAAGGGATGGGAGATTAAATGCAACGGAGAAGCTGCGTGCTTGAGCAACAACCTTCACAGAACCAAGTCTCAGTAGAAATGAGGATGATACCTTTTGGATTGGATGGGATTGTGGTTACCTGCTGGTACATAATAAACTACCCCAAATATACTAGCACAACCTATCATTGTATTCTGCTCATGAATTCTGGGGTCAGCACTTCACGCAGGGCACGGTAGAATTGGTTTGCATGTGCCTCTACAATATTTGTGGTCTTGGTTGAGAAGACTTGAATACTAGAGATGGCTTGAATGACTGAGGTGGAGCCATCTGGAAGCTTCTTCATTCACATGTCTACTGCTGGAGCTTGGTTACTTGAAGGCCACACCCGCTGGAAACTGACAACTGGAGTATCTAATGGTGTTTCTATGTAGAATCGACTTCTCTCAGCATGGCCTTTGTTTTCTGAAAGAGAGTGCCCCAATTAAAGCCTCTAGACAACAGGTGTTCCAAGAGAACAATAGAAGCCACGTACCCTTTCCTGACCTTGACTTGCAAGTCATGTAACATCACGAATATTTTATTGGTGCAAGACATTCATTAAGGACAGACAGCTAAGATTCAAGGGAAATGAATTAGACTCTCATTTTAGATTGGGAAATGGCAAAGTAGAGTGGCCAACCCTCTTGGTTTCCCCAGGACCTAGGGAGTTGCCGTGATATAACCCTGTCAGTTTTAAAACTGGGAAATACCAGGAAAACCAGGACAATTTGGTTTGTCTATGGCAAGATCATATGGAGCGCTGGGAAGAAAATACTATTGTGCAAAATACAGTCTGCACCAGAGATGGAAACTATGGAGCAGAGCTGTAACTATGTCAGGCCAGAGTCTGGATCAGCCAACCCACAGGCATTTGCATGTTTCAGCTGCCCTGACCCACTTTTTACTAGAGTTGTTTGTTGGCATTGTCAAATGTGGGTTAAAAGAGAAGGAGACTGGCCTATGATAGGATGTCGAGGAATCTGGCCGTGGGTAAAAACAAAGCCTACTGATGTACCCTCACCCTCAGCCCTTGGTGTTATGTGTAGCACCACTGCCAGCACTACCTTGGAGAAGCCATTGCCCCAAGTCTTTGCATGTACTAAGGGTCTTGCTCTTCACAGCAGAGCAATTCAGAGTGTGATCCCTGGACCAGTGGCAGTAGGCTCCCCTGGGAGCTTGTTAGAACTACAAATTCACATACTGTATCCCAGACTGACTAAATCAGAAGCATTGGGAGGTGACCCAGGAAACTGTTTAAACAAGCTCCCCAGGCAGTTCTTTTGTTTGCTAAAGTCTGAGAAACACTGGTCTGGCACAACTACCAGGTTAGCAGTCCTCATCCCAGCAGTGTATCCAAACCATTTGGCGGGGGGTTAAATCAGACTAAATTCAGCTTCCTGGGTTTCGTCACCAAAATGATCCTGATTCAGTAGATTGGGGAAACAGTGGCATAGACCAAAAAAAAAAAAAAAAAAAAAAAAAACCACACACACACACACACACACACACACACACACACACACATACACACACACCCCACAAAAACACAAAGCAAAAAAACACAGGACCTGGATTTCAGAAACTGGTATTTTTCAGTCCAGCTTTGACGCTTAAGTATTGTGGACTCCTCTCTGAGAAGGCAGTTGGAACCAGATGAACAGTATGACCCTTTCCGGTTCTGGCATTCTGCAATATACATGATATCCTGAACTCACTAACACAGACCAATACATCATTGACAAGGAAACATTCTACTGCACAGTGTCTGGATATATCTTTTCTTGGTAATTCCACCCCCTACCTCTTTTAGGGAAGTGAGCTAAAGTAGATATTTTATGTTAGTAGCAGTATACACGCAAGCACATAAGTGCACGGAAAATTACCTTATTTGCAAACATCACTTAACACAAGTCTTACAAATATATCACATTAGTTGTAGGAGGAAAGAAGATATTTTGTAACTTCCGGTAGTAATTTATTATTTGCAACAAAGACACAAAACCTCACTGACAACATGAGGACATAGTTTGAAACCATTGAAATCTACATGCAGCATTTCAGAAACATTGATTTTTATGTGACATCGTTTTCAAAAAGACTGATTTTTACCTCTAAATTATTTTAATTATGCTCTAACAGGTGTTTGGGATGAAACACTATGTTGCAGTTGTCCATGTGAAGGTTTGCTCTGCATAGATTTTTCTGAACATCTAGCTCTGCAAGAGAACAAAGGGAGAGTGTTGGTATATAGACATACTTTATTACAAAGTGTATTTTATATGACTAATAGTTAGATTGTCATCAAAACCTTGAAAATAGTATCAATATATTTAAGTGAAAGATGGTCAACACTAAGCCGTTACAGGATGTATTTTATCCTTGAAAATTCGCTTACTGAGTTAAAGTCCTTAGTTTTAAAAACTTAACAATAAGTTTGGATCTTGTTTTCAAATCAATTTACTCATGAATGATTGTCATGTATTCTAATTTATCAGTAAATTGGCAAGAGGTATTAAAAATTGATCTATAGAGATAACTTCTCCAAGCCAATAATGAATTCCCCGCTGAATTCAAACTATCAGAGCAAGAAGGCAAACTAACTAGTTTTCTCTTCAGTGCAAAAGGACTTCCATGAGTCTCAGTAAATATTGGCATGTCCAGCATAAAATCCTGGTTCTTCCTTACCTTCCATTTGATTTGAACATTTTGAAAGCACTGGAGTATCAGACACTTATGTTAAACTGAGCTCACCAGAAAGCCAAGCCTTTAGAGGTTATTGTGACCATCATTTACTGCCTAAAACATGTGCAGAAACTCTAATAATTCTAGCTTTAGAGGGTTGGAATTCTGATCTCCTATTCCCTTTTATTTGTGGTTAGAATAACTTTATAGTGATGAGGCACCAAATAAAGCTAAGGTCACCAGCAGAAACTGGAGCAAAAAAAAAATGAATCTTACTTAAGGATTCTTTTGAAGCTGGTGTTGAACTGACTGGGAAAAAAAATATTACATTTATTGAACTGAGAGGGTTCTGTGAATAGTGTCACAAAGACAAAAGGAACAGGTCGGAAAAACATAAAATTGTGAAAGCGTTGAAATAAAATGCAATAATCAGAAGCATAGTACATAATGTTTCTTTTAATTGTATTTTGTGGTTTTGTTTAGAAGACATCCACATGTTACTTTGATCCAGAATGGCCCAAATATCTAAATAATGATGCAGAAATTAGTGATTTTTAGACTGTTAGGAGAGACTATAGAAGATATTTAAAAAGAAAAAAATGTAGGAGGTATTATTTATGTATAAATGTTTGTAATTAGCTAAGTATTTTACCTATATCTCACTGAACAAGGTTGATTTAAAGAAGGCAGAAACAAAACAATTTTTGGTCTTAAGAATTAAGTGAATATTTTAAATGAGAAACTTAAAACCATCCAAGGGAAAACAAAACAAAATAGAAGTGAATGATTTTTTTTTTCTTCAAGGCCTAAGTGTAACTGTCTTGTACCCTAATATCACTTCACCCAAGATTCAGATTTCCAGAACATCTAGCTGAGTCTAGTTTGACTCACAGACCCACCTCTGGACCAGTGAAGGGGAGGGCATCTTCATGGCATTCTATAAGTTTGTAGGCACATGAGCAGGACAGGTAGATTCTCAAAGCAAAATTGCAATGCTTACCTAAGAAGAGGAAAGCAAAGACAACACATATTCAACACAGAGAGCAAAGTGGGAATTAGTTTTTATTAGTTGTAGAATGTAGGATAATTTTTTTTTTTTTTTTTTTTTACTGATCTGACATTTTTCCACTACAGCTAACAGGTAGACTTGTCAGGTATCCCTGAAAGATACACACACACACACACACACACACACATTTAATTTGATGGCAACAATTGGTCCAAAAAGCATATGTCCATGTTTTTCCTCCCTCTTGCGTACTTCGGGGTTTCTCAACCTCAACACTTTGGGCAGATACCCACTTGGCATTTTGACATATGGGGCAGGATAATTCTTTGTTCTAATGGGCTATCTTGAACATTGTGGAATATCATTGTCCTCTATCCACTGGATATCATGCCTCCCTCCCAGTTCTTACAACCAAAAATATCTCTAAATATTGCCAAATATCCCTTAAGAGACACCGTTGTCCCTACTGAGATCCACTGAACTCCTAGACTATTTTTGAAGAGAATCTCTTTTTTTTTCTTAATGAAAATAAATAATAAATTTGCTAATACATTTTAGCTATTTAAAAGAAATTTCACATAGAGGAAGATTGGTCAAGGCACTAATATTAACATTTCTTTTTATAGTGATTATTTCTTGATGTGATTTTTGTTCTGTTTTGCTTTTTGACATATCATTGATACTGTGGATCATTATTTTTATAGTTCGTTTTCTCTAGATCAGAGTATCTGAGATATGTTGGTTGACTAATAACTATATCTATTAAGAAATTAGCAGTTGCCTCCCATCCCCATCCTACAACCAAAGCTACATAACAGAAGAAAAAGAAAGAAAGAAAGAAAGAAAGAAAGAAAGAAAGAAAGAAAGAAAGAAAGACCTAAATATCAGCTCTCAGTAGCTTCAAAAAATCATTAGTCATTCACTTCCTATCAACTTGGAGCCTTTAGTACCCAAGACGGGATTTTTAAAACACCATGGGTGTCTGAAAGGCTGTGGCTCAGTATTTCAATCTACCAGAATAATCAACTGGACTGTATTACCACATTAAGTAAGGATTCCAAGTCCAGTCGTACAACACCTTTATTCTAATCCTGCCATATGCTTTCCCTGCCCCTATAGCTACCTTTGCTCCACGATCATAACTTTTATTTCCAAGAATAATACAGTTTTTAAAATTCAATGTGTAGTTCCATATGTAGCAATATTTCTGAACTTCATTTGCAGTAAACTTTCTTCAGAACTTACCCCTCTCTTCAGTGCTGTAGGTGGGCAGCTTGCCATGTAAAATGGGTTCTTAGAGGCTTTCTCTCCATTTTGTTCACTTAACTTGTCTCCCCCCACCACCACCACCAGTTAGCTCCTAGATGCTTAAGTGTGGGAGGGGAGGGGGGAAGGGGAGCAAAGGCACAGGAAATGTCTTTCCAAAATAGGTCTCTCTTAGGAAGACGCATAAAGTCAATCTCTGGCTAGGGCAGATTTTTGAAAGCCAAATGGCCCCAATGGAAAATATTTGACTATGCTTCCTGTGAAAATGAATGATGCATGTTCCAGCTGGATGGCCACTCACACTTCCTCCTTATGCCCCTGGGAATCTAGATAGCACTTTTCACCTCCAAAAAGTCACCCTTTGCTTCCAGGACAGCCCCTTCCCCTCTTGGTCCCTGAGAAACGCATGGAGCCTTGTTTTCATCTTGAGAGTAGAATTACAGCTAATTTCTGATGCCTCTTGGTCTTTCTTTCTCTGCTTTGTCCCCAAACTCTGAAGCACACATACGGAGCTCCCATGAATTCTCTCTCATTAGGTTTAAACCAAGGGGAAAGAAATGTCAGAGCCCTCAGATAACTCTGTCTTAACGGTGGCATGTTCCACCCTGCTCGCTGCAGTACGTTCTGCATGTTCACATCGTGTATACAAGCTGCCAGAAGTACAGTGACCTTCCTCAGGATGGCCTGTGGTCTTTCATGACTTCAGGTTTGTCTGCTCTGGAGCGGAGCAGCCGGTCCTGACTGAGCATGCGCGTGCTCGGTGTGAGGACAGTCAGACGCTATTGTATGGCATCAAAGCTATTCCATTCTCTTCTTATCAACAGTGAGTCAGGAAAACACTCAGATTTCAAAATGCCTTCAAGCTTCCAACCTCGCCTTCTGAAGCTTCGTAATTAAGGAACTCCCTATCCTCAGTCCTTTCACTGAAGACTCCGTTCACTTCCTGACATTAACTAAACTGCGTCTCTCCCCTGAGCATATCCTCAAGCCCACTTTGAGGGAAGATTATTTTCTCACTTCTGTTGTAATTCTATTTTAGGGATTAGAGGTAGTGTCACATTGGTTCATCTCCTGAGGACTTGTTAAATAACAATTAAACAAAAGAAAAGTTCCTCTGCTCTTTTGAAGCTGAAGGCATGTAGCTGTACTCTGAGAGTCCATTATAGACATAGCAGAGATTACGTACAGACTCTATAAGGGTCACACTGACTTTGTTGCAAGCTTCTTTTGATTACAACATGGAAAATTCCTATGCACTTGGCTTTCAAAATCTGTTGTGTTTTTTTTCGTAAGATTAAAAAAACAGGTGATTATGATATTAGCCCATATCTATTTTCTTTAACAGATATGCTAAGGAATATTTGCATTATTACTATTTAGATGAAACCTACATATAGATACTTATAGTATCTAGATACTCATAGTAATACTCAATAGTAATACTCTTTAGATACTCGTAGTACTTTAGATACTCATAGTAATACTCAATAGTAAGTTAAAGAATTAACCTTAAAAGGGAAAGAGGAGGAAGACTTATGAAGGGCAGAGAGACAGGAGGTAGAGAAGGTAAGCCTGTGAGAGGGTACTGAGGCAGATAAAATTTGAGCAGGAATTTAGAAAGGTAGTATGGGATCAAACAAGCAAATTTCACCCAGCTGAGTAGAGAAGACCCACCTTAGGAGTCAGACAGACTTCGTTTTGATTACCTGCAATATTTCTAAGTAGTTGTTTTTGATAGTTACTAGCATTGCCTCTCCAAAAGGATGCAGTAATTATTTTTCCCCCAAACATTACCAAACAAATGAATTTAAGTGAAGTTGATTTTAATTAAGGAGGAGCTAATGGAGTCTAAGATCTAATAGTGTATATATTCTTTAAAGGTGCTATAAAATGCAACTTGATTCATACATTAATGGTATGGAGTCCTTTTTTTTTAAAGATTTTATTCAGAGAGAGTGAGCGAGAGAGCACATGCACACGTTGGGGGGGGTGGCAGAGGAAAAGGGGGAGAGAGAGAGAAATCTCCAGCAGACTCTGCGCTCAATGTGATCTCATGACCCTGAGGTCACGACCCTGAGATCATGACCTGAGCCGACATCAAGAGTCAGAGGCTTAACCAACTGAGCCACCCAGGCGCCCCAGTATAGAGTCTTTTAAGCAACACATTGAACTACAAAATGTTTATAATTAAAGGTGAGAAGAGAGTTTGGGTTTGTTATTTGAAGTTGTTCTAGTGAGAAAGAGCAGTATTATTTGTTTATTTTTTTAAGTTCTTTAACTCTTATCTTAGAGTTTTTACTAAATACATTTGGAGTACTTGATAAGAGGTAATGGATTTTTGCTTTTGTGATAAAGGTGAATTTATACCTTTTCTTGTTAATGGAAAATGTCACTTAATTGAGATGTTGCCATTGTGCATTTTTAAGGACAGTTATTTATTCTTATGAGTGTGTACCATATTCCAAAAAATGTATGTAATTGAACTTATTTTGTAAGAGGATGCAGCGGAGAACCTTGTAAAATTATTTTTACATCTTAAGTGACTTTGGTAAAATGCAGGTTTACATGAAATGACAAGCCTTTATTTAGGTCAGTATAATATGTAAGAGTAAGATTGACATTTTTGTTGCTGTATACAGTTTTCTGATTCACTATATAGGATAATAAGTGATAATATACATGATATAAATAAGTTACAGTATTGGTGCAACAAATGCAATATTCCTCATAACATTGCTATATAAAGTTATAACCATAAAGATATCCATATATTTAGTTCACAGTAGAAAATTTTGAGATAAAATCAAAGAATGTAAGATAGCCTGTATAGAACAGTATGAACTGCAGAGTTTTTTCCTCAATTGGCTACTTAGCAAAGCTATATAATTCAATCCAGAAATGTAAACTATACCTTTTAGCATATATTTACATGTTTACAATAATTAGGCACATACTGTTGGGTCTTGTATTTTTTTTTCTTTTTTCCTTTTAGATTTTGTATAAATTCTCAGATATATCTGTGTAGCTTATATATTTATCACTATATATTTTGCATTTTTGAAAGTGACAATAATCAATAGGCCTCTTCAGCCATTTTCAGACTGCATATTTGTATTCTTTTCATCTCTCCCCCCCATATGCAGAATAAATATACATCACTTTATATAAATATACGGATATCTTTCATAAAATTATCTTGTAATAGGGGCGCCTGGGTGGCACAGCGGTTAAGTGTCTGCCTTCGGCTCAGGGCGTGATCCCGGCGTTATGGGATCAAGCCCCACATCAGGCTTTTCCGCTATGAGCCTGCTTCTTCCTCTCCCACTCCCCCTGCTTGTGTTCCCTCTCTCGCTGGCTGTCTCTATCTCTGTCGAATAAATAAATAAAATCTTTAAAAAAAAAAAATTATCTTGTAATATATTCCCTTAAGTGGAACTATAAGGAGAAAGGGTAATGTTTTTTTTTTTCCATTCTGTATATGTTGTCATTTATTATATAACCCTGATTCCTCTTTGCTTGAAACTTTATAATATCCTATTTTAATCCTATTTACGTAGAGAAAATCCAGCTTAGCTAATGTTTTAAATATGCACAAGTAACAAAAACTATGAATCGAAACATATATGTTGGGGCGCCTGGGTTGCTCAGTCGGTTGAGTGTCCAACTCTTGGTTTCAGCTCAGGTTGTGATCTTAGGATGGTGGATCGAGCCCCGTGTCAGGCTCCATAGAGTCTGCTTTCCCCTCTCCCTCCCCCCCCCAACTCAGGCTCACCCCCTCTTTCTCTCTCTCTCAAATAAATAAGTAAAATCTTAAAAAAAAGAAAGAACACATATGTTTCCAGGGACATGTGTATGTGTTTTCTTTTATTTACAAACAAATATGTCTTTGATTTTTAAATGTCCTAGAAATATGGGAGTAATTCGTGATTAAAACTTTCAACAGGATTCTCTAGCTCTTCTAACTTTTTGCTGGCTTTTTCTTTCTCTTCAGGTTTTAAGAAATCTTAAATTCAAGTTCTGTTTCTTTTAAATACCACAAGATTTCTATTTCTTTCCCTCCCTCCCTCTCTTTCTCCTCATTAGCTTCATCTGTCCTCACATGTACCACTAGCATGTTTGAATAGAGAATTACCAGGTAGTCACATCTAACCCAAACTTATTCTGAGCTCTATTTGTGAATTTCCAATTCCCTGTGTGGCCTCTCTGTTTTGATAACAAACTAATAATAGGAATGCATTTTAAATGTGTATTATCTTTTCCATTACCAATGCCATTGTGACCTGACTATTTTTTAACTCTACTGTTTATTATAATCACCTCCTTACTCTTCTTTCTACCTCTTTCTTTTTTCCCTTATATTCTACATTTTGCAGCCAAATTAATTTTCCTAAAACAGAACTTCATTCTCTGTTCATAAGCCTCAACAGAATCTTTCTAATTTAGCAGGCAATTGAAATTCTTCAAGATACTGGAAAGTATCACTTCAACCCACTTTCATAACTTTGCACCTAAATTTAAATGCCTTTCATTGGTACCATTAGTCATCAGAATACTACCAGCATTTGAGATCCATCTGAAGTGTCCTTCTTATCTTACCCAGCATTACTAAGAGCCAACTATGTACCAGGCACTGAGAGATTCAAAAATGAAAGAAAAACAAACCAAAAAACCCCATAGTTCCAGTTCTTGGGAAACTAATTGCACTGATTTGAGATTTTAAATCGCACAATTCTATAATTGTTGACAGCATGAATGGAACTTGAGTTGCTTTGAATGATGAGTCGGTGAGCACCAGACACAAGAATTTAAGGACAAAGCAATTCAACAGGGAAAGGATAATAGTCTTCTCAACAAACCGTGCAATGACAATTGGATCTCCATATGCCAGTGAATGGAGTTGGACTCATACCTTACTATACACGAAAATGAACTCAAAATGATCTTAAAACATGTTTAGTGGTGATAACAGCTAAAGGGAAATGCCAGAAAGGAAGAGAGAGAGGGTGTGTGACAATTGTAGATAATGTGCCCAGAAAAGCCCTCACTGAGATGATATTTGACCTGAAGGAGAAATGGGCAGAGGGTAAATCAGAAGCTTCAGCCCAGCTGGTGTTGGGAGCAAGCTATTGTCTTGCTTTGCAAGGAGATATTTTATCTGGTGTGTTGGTAGTTCTTGGGCTTTGGTCCACACCTGTTCAGTCACCCCTGCCTCTTCCCGTATCATGCTATCTTGATGAATGGAGCAAATTTGTATAGCTCTCTAGTCTCGAAAGAAAAAAGAGAAAGGATGGAATGAAGACAGGAAGGAAGGGAGGGATGGAGGAAGGGAGGAAAAAAGAAAGAAAGGACCCACATTTTAATTATAATAACACCAAGAGGTAGGTGCTGTGATTATTATTTTCCAGAATAAAATAATAGTAGTATCTCACATTTACTGAATGCTTACTGTGCGCAAGACAGTCATGTCAGTTGATATGCTAGATGTATATTCTCATATATACAACATTTATTCCTCATAACAATTCATTTTGTTGAGAGTATGTGGGAACAACAGTGAAATTCCCCAAAGAACATGTAGGTAAATAAAATAAACTGACCAATTTCAATTAGCTAGTAAAATTCACATACTTTTTAATAATTAGCTTCCTAGGTAAAGAAACTAGGAGGTGGGATCATTCTTAATTCCAACTACAATAATTTAGGAATAATTTCCAGGACCTACCTGACAGTTTTAATCCAGTAAACATAAGCCAAATTAATTTCATTATAACCTGTCTAGAGAAAACCTGTATGACAACCACAAACTGGTTAACTTGAAGCAAACTGTATGCAATGCAGAACCAAAATGTAAAGAACAGAATTTGACAGATTTTTTTTTTTTTAAAGAGCTAAAGCAGTGAAACTGTTAGAAGAAAACATAGGGATAAATCTTCATAAACTTGAATTAGGCAATGGTTTTTTAGCTATAACAACAAAAGCACAAGCAACACAGAAAAAAAATAGATCTATTGGGCTTCATCAAAATGAAAAAGACTTGTGCTTCAAAGGGTACTGTCAAGAAAGTGAAAAGACAACCCACAGAATTGGATAAATTATTTGCAAATTATATAACTGATAGGAGATTTATATTCCGAATATATAAAGAATTCTTATCACTCTAATAAAACACAATTAGCCCAATTAAAAATTAGGTATAGAATCTGAAGAGATGTTCTCTAAAAACGATATACAAATGTCCAATAAACACACAAAGATGGTCAACATCATTAGCCATCAAGGAAATACAAATCAAAATTATAGTGAGATACCACTTTATAACCATTAGATAGGCTATATTCAAAAAGACAGATAACTCTAAGTGTTGCTAAGGATATGGAGAATTTGGACACTCATGCACTTCTGGTGAGATTATAAAATGGTATACCCACCTTGGAAAACAGTCTGATAGTTCCTCAAATGATTAAACATAGAGCTACCATATGAGCCAGCAATTTCACTTTTAGGTGTATAACCCAAGAAAAATTTAAAAATATCTCCACGTAAAAAAGTGTACACAAATGTTCATAGCAGCATTTATTCATAATAGAAAAAAGTAGAAACAACCCAAATGTCCATCAACAGATGAATGGATAAATAAAATGGGGTATACATTCATAAACAGAATATTATTCACCAACCAATAAAAACAATGAAGTACTGATTTATGCTACAACACGGATGGACCTTGAAAATATGCTAAATGAAATAAGCCAATCAAAAAAAAAACCCCAAATATTGTATGATTCCATTTATATGAAATGTCTGGAGCAGGCACATCTATAGAGATAGAATGCAGATGAGTTGTTTCCTAGAGCTGTGGTGTGGGGGAAGATGGGGAGTGACTTCTAATGGATATGGGGTTTCTTTTTCAAGCAATGAAATTGTTCTCAAAAAGATTATGGTGATAGATACACACTTCATACCAAAAACCGTTCAATTGTGCACTTTAAATGGCTGAGTTATATGGCATATGGATGGTATCTCAATAAAGCTGTTATTTTTTAAAAATTTAAAGAAGGATGCAGAGAGGCATGTTCTTTTTACTTGCTATTCCCTCCACGTAGAATGGTCTTCCCTTGCTCTCTGTGTGGCTCACTGCTTTATTGCCTTCAAATATCACCTTTCAGTTAGGCCTGCTTTGATCACCAATCTAAATTTCAAAATTTTCTCCTTTGCATGTATTACCATCTAACATACAGATATTTTACTTATCTTGTTTATTATTTGCCTCCTCATGAAGGGATGAAGTTTTGCTTGTTGATTTTGTCACTTTATCTCTAGTCTCTAGGAAATGCCTGACGCATAGTAGATATTCAGTAAATACTTGTTCACAGAAAAGAAGTGACAGATACACCCAGATCTCAAACAGCCTGGTGTGTTTGGACACTACAAATATTTCTTAAATAGCTGGATCAGAGGATAGTCTATGGGGTGTGGTGATAAATAAGGCTGTAGAGGGAAGGAGAAGCCCTTGCTACAGAGGATCTGTTCAGACACACTAAGGAGTTTAATCTCACATGCTATAAACAGGAGAGAACCATGGAAGGGAGGTGAGAAGGGGAATGTAATTATCATTGTTAGTTTGTGTTGCCTTCTTGGAGCCAGGCAATTGTGGGCTTTTTTTTTTTTTTTTTTTTTTGGTGAGTTTTAACTGAGTGTGCTCTGCTCTGCTTTTTTAAAATTTCTCTCTCTCTCTCTCCCCCCCCACCCCACCCCTGCTTTCTCTTTCCTCCCTCAATCCGTGTCTTTCTTTCGAGTAAGAGGATGTCTCTGAAATTTTTCCCTCACCCTATCCATAATAATTTATATTATCATGTACTTAGAAGTACATGTAAGACTAAAGATATATAATGTGTAGCCTGAATTACATTTGTTTATTTATTATTTTAATTTGGACTTTTTCCCCCGTGGCTTAAATCAGACATTCATTTAATCCATTTACAAGTCGGTTTCTAGTCTCAATGTTAACTTTATTTAAAAAAGAATAGAAATTCAGATAAAACATTTTGTCTTCCAGAAAAAAACACACAACAACAAAAACAGTATTTTTCTGATGTAACTTGGTTACCACAGTCTTTAGATTTTCACACTAAAAGTGGGGTAACTTAAACAGTGACCCTGAGCAAGGTGAGAAAAGTAGTAATTTTCTTTGTTTAGCTTTGAAATTATTATTCAGCTCAAAAAATGTTAAGAAAATGATCAGTTTATTTTACGCTCTTAAAGCAAAATCTATTTATCAACCCATAAGGAAATTACAAGCCCTGCTTTCAGTTCTTTGTTTAAAATGCACTGTAGTGCAGTATGATTTGCATGTTAATGATGTGAATCCAACTGTATAATAAATGGAAAGGGGAAGACAGAAACTCGTTTCGGAGAGCAGGTTTGTTTGTTTTTCATGATTTCTTCCTTAAATGTTTAACTTGAGAACACATCTATGAGGTATGCTTATGTGAGAGCTAATAATTTGTGATCGTTGAATGGAGTGGCAATGAAGCAAGAAGTTCCATTCTCAGATTTCTCGCTCAGAAAGCCACTGGACACTAGAGGCATTTGAACATCTTTGGAAGGCAGACGTAATGTAACAAACAGGAGGCTGGCAGAATTCATTCTGTGTCGTGTCATCTCTGAAATCAGAAAACATGAAGCTGCCATAATTTCTCTTTCTCTCATTAACTCCCCCCATTCTTGACCACATTCAAGCACGAGGTTGGGATGCTTCATATTTTGTGCTTTTTGTTGGTTTCCTGTTATGTTGCTGGGCATGTTCTCATTAAGTAAAACTACAAAATAAAATCAATTTTTAAATATTAATGGGTGATTTGTGGAAGCGTGTCTTAGAAGCACTGAATTACTAGAAATTGAAAAAGCAGAATCTGTTTTTGAAAGCCATCCAATGTCCTTTTATTTATAGCCTTTGAGCCATTTCACAAGTTGAAAAGCAACCATGGAGCCATTTCATGTTTAGATTAATATATATTTAAGATATCTTAAAGCCACTATCAGCATGCAGTAGCCCTCTCATTGAACAAACACAGATTAGAGGTAAATGAGGAAATTCCTCTACATTAGGAATTCTCAAGCAGAGGTAACTTTGTCCCAAAAGGACATTTGGCAATTTCTAGAGATATTTTTGGTTGTCGCAACTGTGGGTAGTGAGTATTACCAGCATCTATTGCATAAAGGCCAGAGGTGTTGCTAAATATTCTACAATGCACAGGACAACACCCCATAAAACCACACAACAAAGAATCGTGTGTCCTAAAATGTCAATAGTACCAAGGTTGGGAATTCCTGCTGTAAATGAAGATATAAAGCCAAATCATATCCTAAATTTTGCATTCTAATTCACAGAAACTGGGAAAAGAGTTAGGGTTTGTATTATCTACTGGCGTATAAGAATGCTACTATAAACTTAGTGACCTAAAAAATGCACATGTATTACCTCAAATATTCTGTGGTCAAGAGTCCAGGCCTACCTTGGCTGGATCTTCTATAAGGCTGCAATCACGGTGCCATCAGGGATGAGTTCTCATTTGAATGTTGGACTGGGGAAGAATCAGTTTCCAAGCTCATATGGTCATGGGCAGCATTACATTCTTTGGGCCTCAGTTTCTTGCTAACTACTGTTCTCAGCTCCTCGTCCTGTGACCCCCTCTATAGGCACCTCACAACATGGCAGCTTACTTCTTCAAAGCCAGAATGGTAAGTTTTTCATAAGACAGACAAAATATGTAATGTAGATTGTGCACATGATGACATACGTTCCACCACTTTTGCCATATTCTGTAGGGTAGAAGCAAGTACAGATCTCACCCACGCTCAAGAGTAAGGAATTACACAAAAGTGTGCACACCAGTAGATTGGGATGATGGGGGCCGCTTAGGAGTCTGTCTGCCAAAGGGAAGTTGTCTTCTGTTTAAAATTCTTGCATTTTAAAAATGTTGCTATTCATTAAAAGTTAATTGGCTAAATGTAAAATACTTGCTGGTAAAATATACATATTATTCAGAAGGGAAATAGAAGGGAGAATGCACATGACTCTCACATAGTGACTATCACTGCTACTGTTTCATATGTGTAGCGTATTTGCAGTGACATCAAAGTGCTCTGGCTATAGTCCCCTCACAAAATTATGTAGCTTTATTTGGTCCCCTCTTTCTGAAGACCTGTATTTTGTCACTGTTAGCTTGCCCACCTCTCTGTTTCATTTTCTTTCTCTGTATTAAGAATTGTCACATTATTTGGTGGTTGGTGGTAGGAAGCTTGGGGAGCAGAAAGGCTATCTTGAGTCCCATCACTGCTAGTGATAGGTGAAGATTCTTCTATGTTTAAAATATATAATTGTTAATAGGATAAATTGAATAACTAATAACTAAAAGTACTGTGAGTTACATAAAACTAAAATAGGTATTGAATCTCCTTTACCATAAATTAAATTTATCTTGTTAAAATAAATTTGTCTTGTTATAATACATTTTGTTTACTAGATACTTGCTGGGGAACTTTTTCTGTTTACTTCAAGTGTGTGCTGAATCTGTATTCTTTGATATGCAGCTATGTTTCCTTTTGCCTTTAATATAAGCCAGATTAATTTCTACATTGTTGGAAGTTAATTTTAGCAGTGAGAGTGTGATACCACAAAGGCTATAATATTAAAGAGATTCATTATTAAGCAGTGAAGCAAAATATTAATGAATAAGAGTTTTATGATCACACTGACTCTTTTTTCCATTTGTGTCCTCTTACGATGTACAAATAACTGTAATTCTTTTCAGATACCATTTGATCTACTGGATATACTAAAGACATAGTGTGTGATATTTAATACATATGTGATGACTGTTAAAGTTGCATATGGTAGATACCATGTGTACTTTTCATTTTCATAGAATTCAGAATTTCTATTTTATATCATTTGTATTCATAATGCATAATTTTAGGGGACATGGAAATTATATAGTCAGGCAGATTTTTTTGTTTCCTTCATATAACTTCCTTTATCTTTGCAGCATTTGCATATCTTATATGGATATTCACAAATACACAAATTATTTATTAAGCGCCTATTATGTGCCAGGAACTGTACTGGATGTGAAATATTGCATTATCATTCCTAAGTCTACTTTACCCAATTTTTTAAAGAGAACTCATGCTCATCCTGGTTTAGAGATTTGTCCAAAGTTTCACAACTAGAATGTGCAGGAGCTGGTACTCCTAGGCAGATGTCCCTTCATGTGGCTGTGTCTAGCTAGGGGTGAAATAAATGACCGCTCCCAGAAAGAATGGATTCCTAAAATCTTATTCTGAATTTATATCCTAAAAATAATAAATATATATTGAATACAAATATGAGTAATCCAAAATAGCAATTTCATTAATCACTTCCCATTTCTACTTACAATCACTATAAATCACAGATATCAAAGGGAATAGTGATTTAACCAAGTACAGGGAGTGGGACACAAGAGGGGAGAATTAGTTGAGATTGAGAATAGTGCTCCAGAAAGACACACTCCCATCACTGAAGATGAGAAGGGGCCTTTCTGGAGACACAGGAAATAAATCCAGGATAGTTAGAAGACCGAGAGAGCAAAGGCAGAGAGGCTTAAGTGGTGACTGGAGAGGTAGGCAGGGTAAGGCTTAGTGGGCTGTTTATGCCATGTTTAAGGGTTTTGACTTTATAGTAAGATCAGTTGGGAGCTTTTAAAGAGCAACAACATCAGATTTGCATTTCTCAAAGATCACTGCAGGTACAAGGTGAAAGATAGATTACGGGTACTCATTTGATGGTACAGGGAGATGACTTAACTACTGATAGCTACAACTACCTGGGTGGCCCTCAAGAGCTTATGCTTAGTGAAAAAAGCCCATCTCAAAAGGTGTCATGCCTGTGATTCTATTTATATAACATTCTTGAAAGGATGAAACTATAGAGATGGAGAATAGATAAGTGGTTGCCAGGAGATAACTATGGGGGGTGGGGACGGATTTGAATACAAAGAGGTGGCACAAGGCAGTTCTTTTGTGTGATGGAATAGTTCTGAGTCTTGAATGTGGCAGTGGTTATACAAATCTATGCCTGAGATAAAATCTAATAGAACGTAAGTATGCACACATAGGTGAATGCAGGTGAAAACTAAATAAAGTCTGTAGTCGAACTGATAAAGTCATGTACCAGTGCCCATTTCCTGGCTTCGATATTCTGCTGTAGTTATGTAAGATCTCTCCATTGAGGGAAGCTGGGGGAGGGGCTCTTTTTACTATTTTTGCAACTTCCTGTGAGTCTGTACTTATTTTAAAATAAGTTTATTTTTTAAGGCTATTATAATAGAACAGCCTTTTTAAAGAATGGGAACAGTGGTGAAGAATAAGGAAAGCAATATTCTCAGTGCATCAGTGATCAGATTTGCAAGTCCTGTTATGCATATTTTGCAGTGAATCGAGGCGGTTGATGTGAAAGTGCATTTATTGAACAAATACTAATTGAGCCCCTCCTCTGTGTCACATGCTAGTCAAGTCACTGAGGATTATTGCCAAGCAAAACAGCAATAGTCTATCTTCATGGGATCTTTGGGCTACCAAAAAGAGTCTAAAACTTGGCCTGCAGAGTGTTACACAAATTTTTGACACTTTCCTACATGAAGATGAGGCTGTGCTTCCAAGAGATCAGGCTACAGGCGGAATCACTTGTGGACTCCTAAATTAGTGGGCCATCTACAATTTTGAATCTGTAATAGCTTGATTTTATTCATATTACATACTTCAATATTGATTTCAAATGGACCTTTTCTTTCCCATCTGCCCTTCTTTCCCATCTGCCCCCTCCCATTTACTTTCAAAGCTAAATACTGAATATTTTTTTGAAAAAAAGGTTTGAAATATCCTGTATGCTCCCAATCCTATTATCTCAAAATTTGAAATACCACAGAGCAGGCAAATGATTTTGAAGAAATATTTTTTCCTTATTCACATTATTTTTTCTCAAAAAAATTATTTCCCATTGGAATCAACTAAGAATATCACTGTCGTCTCCAGAGCTGGTTAGGATAAAGTGGGTGGTAATGACTACTGGGTTTTACATGTCCTTCAGAGATCGAGGTGAGAAAGGTAAACTTGATAATTTTATTTCAGGCTGGCCGATCTTCTGTTCTTGTTATAGAAATGCAAAAACTACTTCACCATTGTAAGTTAGATGGCGATTTATAATTCTCCTGAAAGAAAGTTGATGGCATCTTGGAATAACCTAAATTTGATTATAATAATGTTATATTATTACTGAATGTCTATTGTATGTCAGTATTACCGAAGTAAATAATAGGAATCCACATTATTAAGGATAGGGAAATTTTGAATTTCTGGAAGAGTAATTTGCCCAAAGCCAAATAGCTAGTAGATGATAATCTAATATTTGAACCTAAAATCAATACTTTTCCCAGGATACCTCACTGCCCTTTATTTTATTATTAATATAGTAAATGTACTTTTATGAAGCTTTTGAGGTTTCTTCATAAGTCTCTGAAAATGAACATAATTCTTTTGAAGTAGAGGAGCCCAATATAATCAGTATCCATTTTATTTACTTATTTTCCCCAGCAGGTTGGAATATATGGGTGATGTGCAAGTATCAGGTGGGTGCCCAGTCAGTTAAGCATCTGCCTTCAGCTCAGGTCATGATTCCAGGGTCCTGGGATTGAGCCCCACATTGGGCTCCTTGTTCATGGGGAGTCTGTTTCTCCCTGTGCCTGTTGTTCCCCTGCTTGTGCATGCATGTACTCTCTCTCTTTTTCTCTCTCTCTCTCTGACAAATAAATAAATAAATAAAATCTTAGGGAAAAAAAAGAATGCTTTAAAAATAATAAGAAAGAGAATAACCAGGAGAAAGCAAAATGGGGAGGTTTTTATATATTACTCCATTAATTTGGAATGGGATGGGTAGGCATGGTTGGAATAGTAGGTCAAAGAAAATAAGTTGTTTGATGCATAAATGAGTGAGAAGAAGCTGCTAAATTCCCAACATGAGGACTAGTTGAAAATATTTGCCTTAGATGCCCTGAATTCTATTCCTGAGTCTGTAACAGAAAATACCTTGGCCTAATCACTCAATCACCTAAACGTCAGTTCAACATAGACTATTTTTACCCTTTCCTTTGTAAAAAAGCAAAATTTAACTGAGTTAATTTGAAGATCTAATTGGTTTTATTCAACGATTCATGAGTTGGGGAGCATCCTATCTAGCGAGTTAAAAGGGACTGCAAGGAGCTATACAAAATGGAAGGTTTTTGTAGATAGAAGGGGGCAGGAAAAGGAAATTTCTAGCAAAGAGTGGATTGTTTTAGGCATGGTCACCTTCCTATGAGGAAAAGAAGGGTCCATCAGGCAGATTACTCACTAGTGTTGACCAGGGAATTCCAGATTAACTGGTTAAAGGTTACATTCCTGGAAGAGGCTGAAATTACAATTATTAAATATTCAGTCTTGGTTTACTGATGCGGGGCTTAGTATAAGTGGCTACATTTTGGGTCTGTTTCCTTTTTTCTTTTTTTTAAACAATTATTTTAAAGGGAAGTAATTATAAATTAACAGCATCTATTTAAATATTTAAGTTTCTTGAGAGTCTAGGTCTATAATTTCTGCTACTTGTATTTTGACTTTTGAATATTGTGTAAGCAAGAATTTGAAACTGCTGTATATCAGATCTTACAAAATGTAATCTGGAGTAGGTGATCAAATTATTTAATCCAAAATGTCGATGTAATTGAGATACAGTAGTATACATAGATCTTCTGAAAATACTTTTCAAAAGAAAGCATGTTTATTCTCACTCACCCAGCATGCGTGATTGAGTACTTAATGTATCCCAAGATGTATATTTACATGGAAACAAAATGGAATGTCAAATTTCCCAGCACTCAGAAGAGTTATAGAGTTTAACTGTGTTTTTGGCAGATAGACTTAATTTATGCATCAAGTCTATAATCTATTATGCTGAGTATTAAGTCCTTTAGAAGACCGTACAATATGGTTGTGGTTGCATTTGAAATTAAAAATCACTTATATGCCAATTTTACAGCTGCTTTCCTTTTTATGATTTAAATTACCTGAGTAAATGAAATGTTTAGTGACTCACCAGTGTGAGAGAGTTGATGGGCACAGTGAAGAGCCACCCCTGAACTTTCTACAACCTATGATAAAATTAGACTGCCCACCCTATAAATGCCTTGAGGAGGGGGACCATGTTTTATACAACCTGGTAGTCCCATTCTAGCAGCTAATTGGAGCTCCAGTTCATGTCATTCTTAGGTTTATTAGATAAAAAATGAAAGCTAGAGGAGGTTTTTTTTGGGGGGGGGGATGTTGAAAGAAATATTTGGAGGTACTTAAAAAGCCATATAATAGCCTTGTTTTTTCCAGACTCTAAACGTAAACAACAAAGCAAATAATCAAGGCCAGTAGCTGTCCTAAAATAGAGCCTTACATTTTATCAGTTTCTTAGAAACTTGTGCAGATCTAACAAGGACAAGAACATATATATTTTTCAAGCATCTGTAATAGATCAAAGTTACCAAAATTGCATTTCTTTAAAAAAAAACTTGAAGCTTAAATGATGAACTCTTCATTCTTCACTGTTCACTTGAGTATTTCATTTCCAAACAGAGGATAATGTTATTTTTCTTGAATTTATTTTAACTTTATACTTATAAATAAATCATGTATAACCCTTATATTTTGGTATCACTCTATCTTCATAGGTAAACTACAATTCACAAGTTAATAATAAAATATGTCACTGCAAATATTAGGCAATAACTCCAGTAACTGGATAACAATGATGTCAAATCTAGGGGAATAAAACACAATATTGAGACTAGAAGTAAGGAATTATTCTAAATCCTAACAACAATTCAACTACTTCCCCCTCCTTGAATGTTTTACTGGTTGTTGAGAAATCAGGAAACTCAAATCCACTTGAATTTATTTTCCTAGTTTGTTTGTTGACATGGTTGCATCACGACCAGAGTTTAGTTAATAGTTTTATAAATTAAAACTTCTAGAAATTTTACAGTAATGAGCATACCAACATTCTTCTGTTGGTTATAACTCAGGAGTCTTCAACATTTTCATACAGTTTGAAACCAATATATTTCTGTGGTTGTTTCAGATTTAAATAAATAATAATTGAATGGAGCTAGAGGAGAATTTACATAAGGACTAACTCTCCTTTTGTTTAAATGAAGGGACAAACATCAGTTCAATTCAATCAACAATTACTGAAGGCCTACTATGTGTCAGTGAGGATCCTAGGACCCATACCCAAAAGCCATCACCACCTCCCTCAAACCCCATGCTCTTGTGGGTATATGTGTATCCCACAGCATTCTAGTCATTCTTATCACTGCCAGCACCTCTCAGATGTATGGCCAATTAGCACCTGTTCTCCCCACTTCCACTCTTCACCCATTCAGCCACTCTTAACCACAGCAACTCAAGTGAACCTAAGTTGGATCATGTCTGGGCTCTGCTCAGAACCTTCCAGTGACCTCCCACACCAGATAAATACCAAAGTCCTCACCATAACTGTAAAGTCCTATGTGCTACAATCCCTGCCACCTCTCCGATCTTATTTCATAGTGATTTTCCCTCACACACATTGCTCCAGCTACACTGGCCATGTCACTGTGCCTAGGCCTTTACAGACGCTGGCTCCTCTCTCTGAGGGGCTCCCCAGTTATTCCCATCTCTCACTCTACCACTTGTCACCTTAACAGCAAGAGCATGCCTGACACCCTATTAAAAATTGCAATTGCCCCCACCCAGCACTTTCTGTTACTTTCCCTTGCTTTCCTTGTTCTTTTTATCCGTAGCACTTTTTAATAACTAATATACTGTATATTTTAATTTTTGTCCCATTCATTGTTTATCTCTCTTACTAAAATGTAAGCTTTATGAGGGCAGAGATTTTTAGTTTTTGTCATTTTCATTGTTCACTTCTGTATCCCCAGCATTTAGAATAGCAATTGGCACACAGTAAACAATCAATAATTATTGGTTGAAGCAAGGAATAAATAACAATATTATCACTGATAATAAATATTTATTAATGTATTATTCTCTGTCGTTTACTTTGCTAAGTACTATAAATCCATACTGCCATTTTTTTCCTCAAATAAGTATATATGTTATTATCTCCATGTAGTTAAAAAAATTAAGGCACAGAGAGCTATTATAATTTGTTCAAAGTCACATCTCTTTCATTTTATTTAATTGATTAGTTTGTTTGTTTGTTTGTTTGTTTATAGGGAGGGGCAGAGGAAGAGGGTGAGAATCTTAAGCAGGCTCCACACCCAGCAGGGAGCAGGATCCATGGCTCAATCTCATGACCCTGAGACCATGACCTAAACCAAAAATCAAGAGTCAGATGTTTAACCCATTGGGCCACCTAAGTGCCCCAAAGTCACATCTCTTTTAAATGATTGAGTATTTATCTCATTGTGTTATAAGAAGACATTTCTGCTATTACAGTGTTTTACCAACTCTAAGATTCTCATTATTTCACCTTTCAACATTTCATACATTGGAATGCACCTAACAATTGAAGACATGTCAGAGTTAAATTAGCAAAGATTTCCTTTTTCTATGTTAGTGGCACAAAGAATAATTGATGATATTGTGCATTCAACAAAATACAGTATATTAAAACCGTTTTGAGGTCAGTACTCTCTACTTCACCTCTGAGTCCTTGATGCCCAGCACAATGTATAAGACAAACACCAATAAAAATATACTGAATGAAAAATATAGTTAGTATTTTTTTTCTTTCTTTTTCCTATCTTCTTCAGTAGCTTTTTCTATAAAGCTTGTTAGAGAGGGCTTCATTACGGTAAGGAACATGATAACTATACTCAACATTTTATTCCCAATACAACTCCTGTTACATGACAGTTGATTAATAAGTATGGATAGAATGAATTAATCTTGTAATTCCTAGAGCTGAACTCTCTTATAGGCACATAATATATGACATACTTGATACTTAAAAAGATTTCAAACATTTGTTAGATAATATGGATACACATGGGTTTTAAAGTCAAACTATCTGTATTTATTTTTTTAAAAGATTTTGTTTATTTGACACTGAGAGAGAGAGAGAGCATAAGTAGGGGAAGCAGCAGGCAGAGGGAGAGGAAGAAGCAGGCTCCCCACTGAGCAGGGAGCCTGACTCGGGGCTCAATCCCAGGACCTGGGATCATGACCTGAGCCAAAGGCAGACACTTAATGACTGAGCCACCCAGGCGCCCCAAACTATCTGCATTTAAATGCTAACTTGACCGCTTATGGGCTCTGTGAAGCTAGGAAATTCACATAACTTCTCTGTACCTCAATTATGCATTGTAAAGCATTACCACACTGCCTGGTATATGATATATGCTCAAAGAAAGCCAACTAATATCTCACATTATTGTTCGCTGCTTGTTTATTGTCTACTTAGATGCTGAACAATGTATTAAGTTTTGTGGATTCTACAGTTTTTCCTTTAGGAGAATTAGAAATGCCATAAGCAGAAAGAAATTAGCTCAAAGACAATTACTTCCTCCATTCTTAACAGCAGTGGGCAGGCTCCTTTCTTGTGGATCAAGTTGAGGTTCTCAATGTCCCCTCCAGGTTAGTATGCTTAAGAGTGAGGTCTCTGTGCCTGTTATTTTTCTGTTCTTCTACTTACGAACTTTTAACCTTTGAAAAATTACTGGATCTCTTGGTGCTTCAGCTTCACCATCTGTAAAATGAAAGTAATTAACTGTACCTCCTAACAGATTTGTTGTCAGAATTAAATGGGCCAATTCCTGTGAAGTGCTCAGGATAGTGCCGGATCCATAACAAGCATTCAGGAAACACCCAACAGGTCTGAACCATAGCAATACCAATAAAAGCACATGTGAGCAGTGTTTGGGACAAATTAATTTCCAAATTCATGAAGGCTTTTTACATGTGTGTTTTCGTCATTAAATGTTGTCTAAAGTTTTACCACCACCCATAGTCCTAATGGAAAGGAAGGGATTTTGAAATCCTGGTTCTATCACTCGACCGTTATGTGAGCTTGGATGAATTACTTACTTTTACTTCTTTCATCTCAGAAGTGAGTAAATATATCTACCCAAATATTGTTAGGAGCATTACATTAGAATGAATATAAAACATACAACACAGTTCCTGGCATGGTAGGACTAAATATATAGCAGATAATTTTAATAAGATGTCCCCCAATTCCCTATTTTAGCTTATTATTTTATGTAATAAGGCCATTACAAATTCATGTTTAATTAGAACAGATGTTTTCCTCTATTTACAGTAAGCATGATATGCTATGAGAAAATACAAATGGATTAAATTATAAAAATAAATATGCCTTCACATGGCTGATAATTTGTGGAATTTCACTGTCTTAAGAGGCCATAAAAACAGTATTATGAATGAATTCTGAAAAGAATTGGATGATTTCCTGACAGGTAAAATTAATGTTTCTTTTTAAAAAGTAAGTGTAATCAAATCTGCTGCGACCAACTGATATCCATGGGAATCAGGCAGAATTTCTGTCTTCTACCCAGAGCGCTGCACAAATACCAGAAGCCATTTGTAGTGTTGTTACAGTTTTAGGTTTCTTATTTCCTCTATCATGCCCTTGGGAAGATTTCTTCAGTAATTGACCTTGGATTTAAATAAATACTTGGAGGGTGGGGAGAAGGAAATGTTTCTGTAGTCAGCCCAAATATTACATGTTGGAAAGAAATTAACCCAGATTGGTAAAAGGAAGACCATGAGGAGAGATACATATTTTAGAGAAGAAAGGAAAAAAATGAAGGAGAATCAAGAAGAAAGTTCATGCACTTCATGAGTAGAAGGTAAACAGTTCTATTGTGAGGTTTTATATTGTTTTAAATTTTACAGTTTTTTAGAAGATGCCTGTATTAGGCTGCTTGGGCTGCCATAACAAAATACCCCAGACTAGGTGACTTAAACAACAGAAATTCATTTCCTCACAGTTCTGGCAACTAAAAATCCAAGACCAAGGTGCTGGTAAGGTTGGTTTCTCCTGAGGTCTCAGTCCTTGACTTAGAAATGGCCACTTTCTCACTATGTCCTCACATGGCCTTTGCTCTGTGAACATGCTTCCCTATCTCTTCCCCTTCATTGAAGGACAGCAGTGCTATTGGATCAGGGCCCTACCTTATGACCTCATTGAACCTTTATTACCTTTTTAAAGGCTCCATCTCGAAATAGAGTTATAGGTGGGTTAGGGCTTGACCTTGGGGGAAAAAATTAACAATGTCCATCCCCAAAATTAATATGTTTTGTGATCAAGAATAGTAAAGTTTTATTAGAATCGTATTTACTTCAGTTCCTTAGCGCATTTGGAAGACTCAGTTGTAGAATGCATGAGATAATTCAGAATGTCATTTTTGATAGCTTATTATAGAAACATGGAATATGGAATTGGGGGACACTGATTTACTTTCTATATGTATGATTATGATTCACTTACCATTTGAGCCTTTGTTTTCTCATTTGTAAAATTAGAAATTCGTAGTTACAATTACTCTGCAGTGAATTCAATTAGATAATAGAGATAAAGACATTGAAAAATGTAAAGCACTATACAAATGTTGGTTATTTTCACTGTTTTCCATTAGTATACTCCACAAACTATAACCTGTAGTAATATTCAAAATAATATGTTTTCTTTTCAAGGCAGTTTGAAGGAAAAATAAACAAAATCAACCAAAATATAAGAATGAAATAAGCCATGGGCAATATATTTGAGGGGACAGGAGAACTGAAATTTTCCTCTGGAAATAAGTTAATTATGAGGGAAAATATTAGTATGGAGGTTTGTTTAGTAACTTTTATGAAAATACTAAGCACAGTGAGCATAGTAACAATCACAGAATAGTAAGGAAAATTACACAATTTTGATTAAGTGTTATGTGTAAATAGTCACTCAAATGTATTTTCTATTATATTCTTTTAACCTTTCCCTGATACACAACCACAACCACATGAGGTACTTAATAACATAGTTTTATTAAACTAGCTGTATCATCAGGTAAGACTCAATGACAGAATACACTGAAAAAGTGTCATATCATTTCTCCGTTACTGGAAATCGAGAAAGCCAACTCCTATGGCATATGATATGGGCTGAACTTGGCCAGAGTGTGTTGCTATGACTTGTCAGTGAATCTACATCTTCTTTTCCAGTCTCTAGCAATAAGGCAAGTTCTTTCTTGGGCACTGGTGACAACATGTATATCACTAGTACTTATTCTGCCAAAAACTGGCATTGAGCAGAACTCTTGGGAGTCTCACACAGCAGTAAATGGAATAGAAAGGATGGGGGATAAATTTGACTTTTATTCTGCTAAAAGTCAAATGGAATGAAATGGCCCTGCTTGTAGCCACCTCTCTGCAGCACAATTCCAAAGAAATAAGTTCTGATCCTTAACATTAGTATGTCTTTATTAAACTAAGTCCTTGCAATGTAATATGGAACAATTCAAACTTCAAAAAAATCTCTTCCATCAGTATCATTGCTTCACAAGAGTATATTCAGTTTAAATATGAATGTTTTGTGATAGGATTATTTTGGGGAAGAGGAGACTTTGTTCTCCCTGCTTCTTTTTGTTTTGAGTTATCCGGTAGTTTTCTTAACTGTAGTATAAAACGCATTTATAAAATAACTTTTTTAGCCTATCAACTATGAGAACTCTTAACTACCCTATTTGCTATTTCCCTCTATTTATCTTTTTCTTTTTTTTCTTTTTTCTTTTTTCTTTCTTTCTTTCTTTCTTTTTTTTTTTTTTTTTTTGGTGATATTTCACAACTGGACCCTCCCTTGCTTCCTTGACCTACCCCTGATGTTCATCTATCTTGACTGAGAGCTAATTTACTATAGGTCAGACACCAGGCTAAAAGCTGAGGAAATAATCTTGAACAAAGCACATTAGTGTGTAACCTCATCTTGGTAAATTTGAAAAGGTTCCTTGGTGGAGATGGCATCCAAGCCATCCCCAAAGGCTAAACAGAAATTAGCCAGGTGGAAATGGGATCAGGAACACCACAGCATGTTCAAAAGCCCTGGGGCAGAAAGAACAGGGTACAGTTGGGAAATTACTGGTAATTTTGTATGGTTTAATAGTAGAGCTGAAAGACGAGAAGCATTACAAATGAGCTAGAGAAATAAATGCATGGAGGGCTTTAGGCGCAAAGAAAAGGAGTCCAGTCTTTGTTTAGAGGGCAGACGGAAGTGATTGAAGGGATTTTAATCTGGAGAGTAACATATTCCAATTTATACCCTATAAGATGCCTCTGGCAAAAGGTAGAAAATTGTTTTAATAGGGTAATTTTAGAGAAAAATAATGAATATTGATTTCCATTATGTGGTGGCATTGTTAAATACATTTTGGTGTGATACTGTAGTCTTTAAAAACATGAAATCTGGATTGTTATAGAGCACAAGATAAATATATTAAATCTACGCGAAAGAAATTTATTCAAAATTGGCAAGACCAGAGTCACAGCAAAAAACCATCTTGTGATCACGTGTCGTTGCTCCTTGGTTGTGATTTGTGTGATTTGTGTGATTGAGACAATAGGCCGGTCAATCTTCTCAGTGCATGTGGGATTATGCAGTTTTATCAGAGCAAAGATGTCTGCAAAACAAGTCTCTTCCCTCCCATAACATTGTATGCTAATTAAAATATCTAAATGAAGAAAAGTGCATTCATTTAGAAAGCATTCTTCAGTATCTATATAATTCTGAACAAGCTACAAATGAGAGATGGAATTATTTAAATTGAAGGAGCCAGAGAAAATGCTTGGAGTTAGCTTTTAACTATTGCCTTACTAGTCTATCAAGTGGAATAAAGTAAAGAAGAATTTTTCCATCAGCCAGAAAACTTTGCACACAAAAGGTGCTTGTATCCCAGCAATGACACCACTGACATGTTTTTAAGGCTAATACTTAATAAGAACAAGAGTATTTAATTTTAATATTAACTTATTTTTAATTAATTTAATATTAAGTAATATTTAATTTCAAGTTATTAATATTTCTTCATTATGTTTTTTCTTTTTGAGACATTTCGGCAAATTCAAATGCAAAATAAATGATGTATATTAGAATCATTTCTACTGGTTATAATTTTAAGAATTCAATTTTACTTATGTTGCTAAAATTTATATATGAGTTTTGTTAAACATTGGTGTCAATTTTTATGAATTCTGAATTTTGATTTTGCAAACATCAATATTAAAATCCCAGTAATGTCATCTTGCTCTGGTATTGCTTTACAAGGCTCTCGTACTCACCCACTGATGAGTGAGAGGAGTGCAGCTAGTGGTGATTGGGAAGAGAGAAAAATAGAGAAATGAGACAGAATCAGCAAGACTTTGGGAAATGTGGTGTCAATGGAAGAAGGGGAAAAAAAGATACTCCTTCTTCCTTCATGAACTTTGCATCAATGAAGTTATGAATATTACATTCACATAGAGAGAGAACCCAAGAGGAAGGAGGAACACTTAGAAGAAAGAGGAAACAGAACAAGCAAGGAGACAGCTAGAAAAATAACATCACTTCAGAAAATGCTACAGTTTCAGTGATTAAATGTTCAGAATATCCATACCCCCTTCCCTACTGCCGTCTCTACCTCGTTTTGGGGAGCTTTATACGTACCAACCACACGTGATGGATGTGGCACCTCTTCTAGGGCAGCAAAGTCAAGTTGATGACATGTTAAAGAAAGCAGACGATGAATGACAACCAGCTGGAGGCTCAGCACGGGACCCCCTGAGTTCCATGAACCCGAGCTACTTGGAATCTGGCTAGAGCCAGTGGCCCTGGGGTTATTGCCGGTAAATGAGGTTAAGAGTAGTTTCTAACATTACAGTTAGGAATGCAATGTAAGTATGTGGAGGACTGGCATACTCTTGCCTTCCTATGATGGAAATATAAATAGATTTTCCCCAGAAAGATGATTCTTTGCAGTGATTATTTCTATGGTATTGTTAGAACATTCCTTTGGATACGTTCTGGGCTTAATAACCTATTAATATCTGGTCAAGGAACCTTACCAGTTTTATTTGGAATTTGGAATACATTTCCCCATTTTAAGAAATCTAGTTAGAAAATAATTTATGAGACAACTAAATTGGCAATGACTTATACTTTACATTAGTAAATGTCAGGTTTGAAAGTTTTGTTAAGGTGGGTTAGTTCTGAGAGCATTGGGTAGATATCAAGCTGCTTTAATTTATGTTAAAGAGACCATATTCAGAATTGTCCTTTACTTTTTAGCATGAGAGCACTTTAAATCTTGATGCCCTTTTATTTCTGATTCCTCTCCCCTAATTGCTTCATCTTTAGAAACTCATGTGATACTCAATATGAAAAGACTATTACAATAGCTCTCTCCCATTCTACACAAGTTTGAAAATTCTAAGTTGAGGAGGGCTGTAAGTATTAATCCTCTAATCGTTAAAAAGGCCTGAAGCATTAAGAAGCTTACTGAAGAGGTGGGTTGTGCTGTAATTTTGTTTTCTGTGATTTGAGTTGAGCGGAACCATGAACAAGCTGATGTTTGGCATTGGTCAGATGGCTGTCATGGTACTGAGGTGGCATTCAGATACCTTGGCACTGGCTTATTTTTTTCCATGTTGAAGGCTCTTTGAACTGTCAAATAAAAATGGTTTCTAAAGTATTAGGACACCCTGAAGTGATGAGCAAACAATGCAGATGTTTTCTTTTGAATTTTATTTCAGAAATCTCTACCACAGGACCTCTTGGCATGGGGAGCACCACCACCAGCACCACCCTGAGGACCACAACTTGGAGCCCAGGCAGGAGTACCACCCCGTCGGTGTCAGGAAGACGAAACCGGAGTACCAGCACCCCATCTCCAGCCGTGGAGGTGCTCGATGACACGACCACACATCTACCATCGGCATCGTCCCAAATCCCAGCTCTGGAAGAGAGCTGTGAAGCTGTGGAAGCCCGAGAAATCATGTGGTTTAAGACCCGTCAAGGACAGATGGCCAAGCAGCCGTGCCCTGCAGGAACGATAGGTAAGTCTGTTCTGCAGAGTTCAGCTAAAAAGTCTTTTGTTAGGTTACCTTGCTTTTCTTGCAGCTTTTTTCTTCAGTTTTTTGTTTGTTCGTTACTACATATTTTTGTCACTTCAGTTGATTGAATTCTGAACTCAGCCAAATTACAATTTAAAGCAGTGTATTTTCAGAGTTTGAAAATACATTCTGGAGAAATCACCGATGAGGACTTAGTGTGTATACACATGAGGCCAGAAGTTTTTGCCCATGGTGTGAGAGCTGTGAGGGGAGTTACAGTTAGGCTGTGGATGTCCTGGATGCCCCAGAAGGCCAGCCCGGCTGTGTAGGAGCCCGGAGCGAGTCACTGGATTCCTGGGAGCTAGTTCTCATGCATGTCACCTACTGTCAAATGTTGATAGCAGAAAATGAGGTGGAGGACTTCTCCATTAGAAAATGATCATCGAAACTACCTAAAACTTAACAAAAGAGAAAGTTTGACTATCCTTTTGATAAATCATTGTAGCTGTCCTTTAATAGCCAAGCTCTTCAAGGGGTAGGACCCAATCTCCCATTACTCAACATCCCCCCGAGAGAGCAAGATCCATTGTTTTCTCTAGGAGATAGTTCAAAGCTAAATAGTTCTTCCCTCTCCCCGGCTCATTTTTTACTGATGTGATTCCTAATATCCCCAAGTGGTAACCATATTATTACTTACAATTTTTATGCCTGAAATAGCCTAGTTTTCTTATTGTTACATACATTTATCTTCCTAAAACTAATATTTGATATGCTAAATAAAATTTGCCTTATTCCATAAAATATGTAAATAAAGCAAATGTGCGATAGATGTCGCGATACAAGAAATAGGGACTCTGTGTATTACTGATTTGGTTACTTTAAACAGGTTTGTCTTAGAAGAGTTCCAGTGTGGATATATCATTCTGAATCCTATAGTATGTGAAATGAAAAGACCAAAAAGAATATTGGCTTTTATAAAAGTGCACATTTAATTTCTTTTTTCAGCAAACTGTTTAAAAATATTCTGAAATCTTTCTTCCCTTTATGAAAGGGTGCAATGCTCAGTTCTAAAGTTTTCTGTGGTACTGAAATCAGTTTGGTTCCAACAGTTTGAAACCTTGTCTCTTAGCACTGTCCCCTTCATTCTGGGCCTCATTTCCTTCGTTTTTTGAAAGAGAAATAATAACATTCCCCCCCCCCCACTTCAAATGTTTGTTGTGAAGGTGAGTGAAATACTTTATTTGAAAGCAGTTTCAAAACTACAGAGCATTACGGAAATATGCCATTATTGTTGTGTGAAAATTGGGAGAAAGCTTTAAAGGAAACCAAACCTTCTGGAGCCCTCCCACGTGAATGCCCCTATGCTACAATCTTATTTTTAACCTTTTCTCTGTCCCCTCTGCTGTAGTGCTGTTCAGAGGCACACAGGCTGTCACTTGAATTATTGTAATAGCTTCCCCCAAGCCCTCACGTCTCCCCCTTAGATTCACCCTCCATGCTGCTGCCACAGTTATCTTTCTAAAACCTTAATCAGCTCATTTCTCTCCTCTGCTTAATGTTCATTGATTTTCCAGCACCCACAGGTGGCAGACAAGGGAGTTTATGATCTGACTTTGCCTGCCTTTCCAAGTCCATTAAACACAACTCCCCTATACAGTAGACCTCAATTTAAAACATTTGAAGTTTCCCAAGGACAACATATTTTTTTCTGCACCTGGAATGCCCTTTCCTACCTTGTTTTCCTGAAAAACCTGCAGACTGATTCCTTTAAGACTCAGCTGCTGCCTTGCCTCTGAAAACTCACACAATAAGCCCCATAGAGGCAGATACCACATCTCGCTAATTTATGAAACTGTTCTCTGTACCTGGTGTAGTTGCCAGCAAGTGCTTTAAAAATATTGAATGATTTTGTTTGTTCTGTTGCATTTCTCCAATATCAGTTGTTTGCCAGGCGCTGTGTGTGGTGTTTTAATATACATTATCTTAGTTTAATGATCCCAGTTTTGCCTTTGTTCATATTTAAACATAACACGGATAGAGAGTCTTTGTAAGCAAGATGGTTTGAATATTTAAAGCAGACCTATTTTTCTCATTATTTTAGGAGTATCAACTTATCTCTGCCTGGCTCCTGATGGAATCTGGGATCCCCAAGGACCGGATCTTAGCAACTGTTCTTCTCCTTGGGTCAACCATATAACACAAAAGGTAAATCGTATGGTTGACCAGGAAGGTTTGCCCAAACCTAGATCTCCTGTTGTTGATTATAACTGTTGCAAACAAAATAGTCAAGATTTTTTTTTAATTAATGGGGAAATACTCTCCCATTTTAGTTCTCTTTAAGATTTAGTGACAACCTTTGATGCGCCATGTGCTAATTTAGAATTTTGTTGTCCTTAAAGGACAAATCTGTGAACTTCCTCTAAGCCAGGAAGTATTGCTTATAATAATTTTATTATTAATAAAATTTTTATGATATTGTGAACTCCAAATATAAAAGTCTAAGAGGCATTATAAATCAAGCAAGCAAAAGCTTCTAGCATACATGCATATAGATTTTCCTGTGGAAATAATAATTACAAAAAAAAATCTACCTTGGAATCTTAGGCTATTTGATAAATGTTCTGTAACCTAACCATTTATCAGTGTTAAAAGTATACATATGTGTGACAGAATCTTGCAGACTCAAATTTTCAGGGCTTATTTGGTTGCAATATGTTGAACATTTTTATTATTAATGCACTGTGGGGCTTTGAATTGATTTCATTACAAACAGAGACCAGATGTGCATTTATGCCAAAAGGGCTATGAGATGAATCCTTATTATAGCAATTTGTGTGGATTTATGCACTCCGAAAATGAAGAGTCCTTCTATGGCACATTAGCTAGGCTGAGGAATTTCTGAAAGAGACTTTTCCTGAGAAATATTACAAATGATGGCCTTACTAAAAGCCTGTCTGTGCCATTTGCTCTTTTCTCTATTTGTTTTTAACCAGGCTGATCCTCAATAATATACTGTATAATAATCCATAAATATCTACCCAGTAGATCATTTAGCAGATGAGCCATAACTATCTATTTACCCTAAATCATGGAAGAACAGTGGTTATATTGACTCTGGTTACCCTCTTACATATGCATCTCCATACTTGTTGCTATTCATAATGATGCTTCTCCAATTTCAGCACTGTTCCTGCCACAGTTTTTATGTCCTTTGATTTTATTACAATGTAGCTCAGACCCCAGGGCAAATAACTCTTGCTGGATGTGATCAGATTAAGAGATCAGTAGCATATCTCCCTACATTAGCAACTTTTAAAAAATACTCCCTACATACTTAGCCCGGGGGTAATATTAATTCAGTAATAATTCACCTACAAAGCTGAGTGTTTTCATGATGATTCCTGAGTATAGTCAGGCTATTTCATTGCAGAAATTACTGGGTGACTTTAACTGATAATGATGCTTAATTCTTTTCTTTCCTCTAAAGACCTCCTAATCTTATAACAAAAGAGATAATTCTTTGCAAAGACCAGACAGCTGTTGCCCATTTGATTTATGGATGGGTGTTTTGGGATTTTTTTTTTCCAATATAACAAATATGTTCCATTATTCCAGAGCATTTCTGTTTAATCCTGTAGAGTCTGCAAAATTATGTAATATTATAATTATATTAAGATTGTGGCATTTAGGCAATTGGAATTTATAATAGTGCGTTAGCTTCATTTCTTATAAGTTTATAAAATCTTCGAAAGTATAACAGGAGGCTTTGGAGCACTCTGAATCAGATTATTTAACTAGCCCGAGGTCAGTGTTGGAGCTGGGTTTTAGCTGGGTCTACCCTTATCAAGACATCATGTGTAGCCACAGCACTGGTTAAGCTGTGCCCAGATTTTGACTGCCTTTACATCCTACTTACTTCCCTAGTCTCTTTACTTTTGTCCACCCTTTTGCCTGGTGTGTCCCTCATACCTCCAAATATTTATGTTATTCATTGCATGTAAATGGTAGTTGAATAGGTTTCTTTACCACAAAACCTCAGAACTTTTAAATATTAACATTGTAAACCTCCAAGAGAGAATTGGTATGCAGTACTCACAGAGTGATTTGTCCATGGTCTCTCCCTGCTCTCCAAAGCATCTTTCACAGAATTCATAACTTTGCTCATTTCCTCTGTCAGTACCAGAGTCCCAACAAAAAACAGATGGAACATTTGAAGAAAAGGGTTTGTTTACAGTGTTCTTGGGGGAGCAAAGGTGAACTACAAGGGATTGAGCCCATGCTAGTGTCAGAGGTGGAGCTGTCCCCAACCCCAGGCCTGTGGTTGCTGGACCAGAGGAGGGACTAAAAGTTGGAAGCGAATGTCTTTGAGAGGAAGGTTGACGGACTGAGGAGAGACTCTGCTTAGCCTCAGGCAACTTTTCAGAAAGAGACCTAGGGGAATAAATACCCTGACCTCACTCTCCCTCCTCCTTCCTTTCACTTGCCCACCCTCCCCTTTGGACAAACCCTATAGAAACCAGAGAAGAGGAAGCGTTCTGAATAACATCCTAAGTTCACCCTGTAGGGCAGAGAGCAGGATGGAGGAGGATGGAAAGTGACCTTGAACCAAGAACTGGAAAGTACCCAGCATAGTTCTCAGCTTTGCGCTTCCCTTCTCTTATCCCTCCTCCCTTTCCCATCCTCTTCTTCTTTCTCCTGGCCCTGCCCCTCCCCCCCCTTATTCCTTTCCCATGCCCCATCCCCTGTGCTCTGCTCTAAATTTCCCCCTTTTTCTAGTGGATTTTTTTTTTGTCATGTTGAAAAATTAAAGTAAAATAACTATCTTTCACTATTCATTCCTTCTCTCTTTCCCCTTTCGTAGTCCTGTGAACTTCAAACTTTTAAAATAAAGGAACACTTTTTACCCCCCATGAAAGCATAGATGAGAAAAGAAAGGAAGGAGTAATTCTCTGTAAACAGTGTATTCAGTTTCCCCTCCTCAAGAGTTCAATGAGTGAATGCAGCCTGGAATGTGAGGCACCTCCTTTATGACTTTATAGTGTTTCTGGGGATTTGCTGAGGACTTTCCACCTCAGTTCCACCTCTGGTTCACAGTCTCTACATCTGTACCATGGGGAATATCATTCTTTTCATTATTGATAACACTGCCCACCCACTGTGCATTTGGCACCACTGTAGACAGCAAGTATATGCAAATAAATGGATTGGGATGCTTACTTTAGTCTGAAGAAGCAAACTATATTTTCATGTTTGTTAAGAAATGAGTGATTCCCCCCAGCCCCATCCTTGCAGTTAGGCCAGGAGGGAGGAACAAAATAGGCAAAGAATCTTGATGGCTTCTGATTCACAAATGAATTCAGGCGACTTACATACTGTGAAATTATAGATTAAATTTTGTATGGTGATAAAGAGTGGATTACATTTTACTAGAGAAAATGTAAGCCTCTAAAGTCAGAATTTCATGAAGAAATTTATTGCAAACTAGCCAAAATACTTTCATAATGATGAGATTTAATAAAAAACATAATTTGTATGAAAGAAAAAGGCAAAAGTTGTACACAGGGGGCCTTTAATAGAGGGGGAGGAAGGAGAGAGAAAAATTGGTAGGTAGTTGCATGGATGGATGGATGGTCGACTGCCTGGATGGATGGATAGAAGGAAAGACAGGTTCAAGGATAAATAGATGGATGGATAGAAAGATAGACTGGTCTTCTTCTTGAAGGCCAACAAATTTAGTTCAGAGCTCGGGCTCCTCAATCATATGTAGCAAAATATCCTATTTTCTCACGTTAATTACTGCTTACTAAAATACAGTCTCCAGCTTTAGCTTCATCTCTAGATTACACCAGATTTTCAAAAAGGAGTTTATATTTTCTGTGTTGCCTAGCTTATTGCACTTTACAATCCCTCCAGTCTTTTTCAATTTAAAAGTCTTTGAAATTACAGTTGTGAACAGCTTCATATTTCTTTGCATATGAAGTGAGTTATGCTTCCTGCTTCATTACCTGGTTCAACTATTCTATGGAGAAGAAATGCCTGAATTGTCACTGGAAAATAGTCTTTCTATTTCTAGCAAACCGAAGAGTCTTGTCTTTTGTTTGTTCACAAGCTTCTGGCAGATTTTGAGAGAAGTAGAGTTCCTCCTGCATTTTCTAAAGAAAGATGTGAGGGTGCAGAATTGCTGCAATTTTACAGTATAACATAAGCCAGTTATCTGCCTGGGAAGACTAGGTCGAACCCTATCACCTGGATTTTAATTTCTCAATCCTTTTAATCTCCGTAGAGCTAATGTGGAACAAAAGCAAATTACTTCCTGATTTTTCAGGAACTGGTAGGGTTTCTAGGACTTTGGGCTTATTTTAACCTACTTTCAGTAGTAAGGTAGAAACATTTAATTGTTTATATACCTTCTTGACTCTGATTTACAGCAAAATAACATAAGTAGATCTTTCAAAGAAATGATAGCTGTATACTTAACCACTATGAAAAACTCCTTCATGAATTGTTTTGGCACCCGATTAATGTTTGATGTAATAAATCTCATAAAATGTCAAAACATTCAAAGAAAATTGTTTTTACATGTGTCAAAATTTGAAATGTAAATAGTATCCATCTCTGTCGTAATTATTATCCTTAACTAAAGCTGCAGGGTTCCCCCCCCACCGCATTCAAGCCTGGATATAATCCTGCCATTTCAATACAGGCATTAATTTATGGATCCTCACAGAACTCATAAGATTTCTCAGTGTGCATGTGCTTATTTCTGAGAAATAACTTTAGTAGAATTTAGCACAAGAAATGTTAGAGACAGACGTTTTCATTAGTCTCTAAGCAAAGATATGCAGAGTTAACATTATTTCAACCCTTTGTGCAGAAGACTTGAGGCAGATTAAAGATATGCGTGTATCTGTTGTATAGAAGTAAAATAATTGTGGTCCATGACTACTGTGGTGAGAGAAATAAATAGAGAACTCAGAAAGACGATAGAGTAGCCTCTGGATGCCACTGGAAAGAATGTGGTCAGTGACAGCCTGGTTTGGAAAGGCAAACTTTGAGCTATGAATGTTGACGTCACAATGGCTGTTGGAGAATCCAGTGAAGGGCACCACCTTGGAATGCTTCTCTGTCCTTCGCCTCCCACAGCCAATCAGATAGCAGTCCTGTTGGTGGACTTATAAATCTCTCCCAAACCAGGCCACGTTTCACCACTGCTACCCTCATCCAACACAGCGTCTGCTGCTGAAGCCTCTTACCAAGGTCCCTTTCATCCACTCTGGAACCCTCTAATCCATTCTCCAGAGTTGATTTCAAATACAACTCGGATTAGACCACTCCTGTTTAGACATGTTAGTACCTTCCCTTGCTCTTAGTGCAGTTCTTAAAATCTTCATCAGGACTTCTGAAGGGGACCACTTCATGTGCCCCTTGCTCACCTCTACAGCAGCCTAAATCCCACTTAGAGCCCCCTCTGTGCAGTTGCCCTAGGACCCATGCCCTTCCATCCTAAAATGTCCTCTCTGCCTGGAGGCCCTCACCTACATCCCAACCCAATTCCCTTTCCATTCCATCTCACATTCAACATTATTCCCTAGAAAAGCACTTCCTAAATTATTCCCTAACTTCAGACACTAGAGTAAAATGCCCTTAAACTTGGGTTCTGTATTGCACTCAACAAAATTAAAATTAAATAATTCTTTAGTTAATTTATTAAAATCCCATTTCCATTATTAGTATGTAAGCTCCTTTTTATTGGGAACCATTTTATTCAGTATTGTAGCCTCAGACTTTAACCCAGTGCTATTAGAAATTCATGTGTTGGGGTGCCTGGGTGGCTCAGTCGGTTAAGCTTCTGCCTTCAACACAGGTCATGATCCCTGATGCTGAGATCGAGCCCCATGCATCAAGCTCTCTGCCCAGTGGGGAGCCTGCTTCTCCCTGTCCCTCTGCTGCTGCCTCTGCTTATGCTCCCTCTCTCTCTCTCAAATGAATAAATAAAATCTTAAGAAAAAAAGAAATTCATGTGTTAATTAAAGAACAATGAACATATAGACTGAATGAATAACTGCTGAAATTATAGAGACAGAGATATTCATCCTATTTTTTAAAGTAAGATACAATATGTTTACCACATACGCATACACATGTATACTGTGTAGGTACCAATATTGAATTCTGAAGGTAGAAAAGTGTGTTTTTTTCTTTCCATTGTTCCTACAGTACCCTGTCTTCTCAAACCATGGTTATTCTAGTTGTTACTTCTGTTGCCTTCCCCCCTTATTTCCAGCTATTCGTTACCATTCTGCTGTATTCCCATAACTCATACACAGTTCTGTTATTAAAATTGCACTGTTGCATTAATATTACCTGTCTTTATGCCCCTATCCCCACCACCATCCCAAAAGATAGAATGTAAGCTTCGTGAATGTAAGAGCTATATAACATTCATTTTTATTTCCTCAGGAAGTAACAAGGGTCCAAATGATTGTTGAATGAATGGAAGATTTTTACTGTGATTTCTTAAGTTTTAAGAGGAAGAGAGGATCAAGATGAATAGTTACATCAATTTTTATTTTACTTTAAAAATACACTTTTCACATTTTTATTGTAAGAATGTTTATGACTTAATTGTACTTCAGGTTTTTTTTTTTTTCTTTACAACTTTCTTTTTGGTGGATATTGAGTTTCAGAATTCTTTTGCAGACATAATTAGATTTATTCTTCATAAATGAACACTCCCTAAATGCTAAAATAACTACTTTTTTAAGATAATCCACCAGTGAATTTCATATTTGACTCACTGTTTACCACACTAGGTCATCTGCTGTTGCTTATATAGCGAGCACCATCATCTTTTATGTTGAGAACGGTTATATTGTGACTTATTAGTCATCTACATTGTTGACTTTTTGATTACTGTCCATGAAGAAAATTTTAAAATTTTATATAAGGAAGCTACATAGGCCTTCTTTTCCACCTTATCATGCCCCACCTTAATATTATACCATATTTGAAAACTGTGTTTATACATCTACACAGAAAAAAAGAGAGAGAAATGAAATAACAGTATGAAAATACCAGTTGCTATCATTTCTTATTTTTTCTTTGTTTGATAAACCATTTTGCTTTTCATAATATTCCCTGATAGAGGTCATCAAAGTCAATACTTACATCCTTAGTTTCAAAGATACTGTGTCAATAAAGAAAATATATTACCAAGTTCAGTAGACCTCAAACTTTTTAAAAAACTTTTTTCAACAAGTAAATCAAAAGAGGTCTTCCTCTGCCCTGACATTTCTCATAGAAAAAATAATATGTGGGGGCACCTGGGTGGCTCAGTTGGTTAAGTGTCAGACCTATTTGAAAACTTAGCGAATACTAACATCTCACTAATTTAATTAATGAATACCAAATTTTATAAATCATTCATTGATTACTAGATTACCAGTAGGCAGCCTTAAATTGTATGTAAAATTTAAATGTATGGATTATAATGTATTTATGTTGTTCAGTAACCACTTAAAAGTACTTTCATGACCCATCAGTGGGCCATAAATGCTACTTTGATCTACATTGAATTTGTTACATACTTATCCTTGAACCCTCAAATGTATTCTATTTGGTTTTATAGGTATCTTAGGTATGTAGTCCTTGACCATATTTTACAAATTTATTAAAGTTAGTGCGGGTGTTTTCTATTGCAAGGATTTCTACAAAGTACTGATTAAAGTAAATACGTTAACATATTCTTCTTGTAAAATTTAAACATTATAGAAAAGATTTTTCCTTTGATTCCCATCTTTCAGACTTTCTTCTGTGTGCTTAAATATATATAAAATAAACATAAAAATATCATGCTATATGTATTGTATTTCTTTTTCATATGCTACTATTGTTTTGCATTTTTATTTCATAAATACCATGCTAATAGATATTAGCATATATAAGTAATTTTTATACTTGCATTTATTTTAACTCAACGGAGCATACTGAAAATTCATGTTATGATATTGATCCCCTCTAAACTTTTAAGCTGTTGTATAATATTCCATGATATGTATATATATGAACAGTTTTCTGCAGGTCATAATCCATTTTGTTTTCTATTATAAACAAGCTAGAATGAACATGTTTGAACATTTCTTTTTTACATCTGTGGGATTATTTTATTTCTTATGGTTGAAATTAATAACAGAAATCACTCAAGTTATATGGTCTTCACATTTCAGAATTTAATGGACACTGGTAATTTGTTCTACGTGGGGGCTTTACAAATATATATGCCTAGTAGTAGTTTCTGGGGGTAATAGACATTTCCACAAATCCTTGCCAACATTTTGTTGCTACACTTTTTTTTTTTTGCTTTTAATTTGGATTTTTCTATATACTTGAGGATGAGATTATTAATGATTTACCTGTTTCAGTAGCCCTAATTTACGTATTTGTTTCTTTAGCATTCAGTCCTGCTACTAACATTTATTAAGCATCCCTTAGAAGATGCTGATAACCTATGTGACTCACAGTCTTAGTCGTGCTCCTTAGAGCTGCCTGAATACCTGTTTAGGAAGAGAGCCTTATAGAGAGGACTTTTCTCTGTGTGACCCTGAATTTTATATTGGACTGTGCTAAGGAAAAAAAAGTTTCCTAAACATGACACTAATATTTAAGTTGTTATAGGGTAAAATATCCCTATCTTTTTATACCCAAAGCTATCAAATTTATTCACATGAGCATGGGGTATTATTCTCTATCTATTTTAACATCCTTGGGGTATTGAAAATTTGATCTATTCTTATAGAATATACTTGAAAAACCAGCATGTAGCTTCCCAAAAGGAAGATGCTAAATACAGCAATAATTTGCTACCTAGTGCATCAGAATCAAAATCTCTTACTTGGTTAATAAGAAAATGAAGACCCTTTGAAAAAGCAGGGATTGTTTTGGGGATAAAATTTTCACAGAGCTTAGCAGCCGGTCAGCATCCTTTGTGTACTAAGTACTAATTTAAGCACAATGGAAAGTTTGTGCTTGCCTCTGAGAGCTTGGAGTATGGCTGGGGAGTCACAACACAAATTCACCAACATTGGATCTAAAAACTCACCGAAAAAATCCTAGGACAAACCTTAGATTTGACCACTCACATGGATGATCAAGGTGAGAACAATTTTCAGAAGTAAGATTCCTCGGGGGGGGGGGGGGCTTCCTAAAGATATAAATTTCAAGTTAGGTATCGTTGAAAAAAAAATGGATTAACAGGAAAACTCCGAGCATATATTCCAGGGGAAGATGGAGTTTAATAACTATTCCTTGGCTTGATGATTAGAATTCATATGCAAAAACAATTGTTCACAGAAACCAATAAAGTCACTTACTGAAGATCTCTTTCCTTTTTAATCTATTTTCAAAATTGCAGTTGAAATCTGGAGAGACAGCTGCCAACATTGCTAGAGAGCTGGCCGAACAAACGAGAAATCATTTGAATGCTGGCGACATCACCTACTCAGTCCGTGCCATGGACCAGCTGGTAGGCCTCCTAGATGTACAGCTCCGGAACTTGACCCCAGGTGGAAAAGATAGTGCTGCCCGGAGTTTGAACAAGGTACGGACTCTGCTTAGATATATATACATATCTTTAAAGTTATAGTAAAATCAGTGACACTGCTCTGGTTAATTTTTCTCTTTCTGTAAAATCAGATCATTCTAAAGAGCATCACTAGTAGTTATATTCAGTTTCCTTCACTTTTATTATAATGGTGACCCTATTTGGCCTCTAATCTACAGACACAATAAGTGATAATCTCCTTATATATTTTGAATTTATAATTCTGTTTTCTTTGGTGTTTACTGCTTTGAATGCTAAATTCTGGCCAGGTCAATGGGAGTAAATGTGATTTATTTTGCTCCTTTTTTTACTTTCAAACTTTTATATCAAAATAATTATAATAAAATAAATGTCTCATCAATAAATAGTAGGAGTTTAGAAAATAGCAACAATGAGAAAGGATATTAGCAATTCATTAAAGGTGTTTAAAAATCAAGTAATTTAATCTAATATTACACTTAAAAACTCATGGGACAAGTAATTAGCTTTTAATTTGTATTTCCTTCTGATATGTAAATTACTCAGATTTTACTTCACTATATTAGCATAGGTTTAATTGTATTTTTGCAAATTAGAATTGTAAATAATGAAAATAGTTCATTTTTTAAACTTCAGAGAATATATATTTTTATATTCTTATTTATACTTGTAAGTATACAATATATACTTATATATATTATATAAACATAAGCATTTTATATGTTTATTGTATATAGCACATACTATATAAGCACTCTATTTACATAAATTTGTAAAGTATATTTTACATATTTTTAAGGAATATAATTTATTCCTTATAATATCAGATGGTGAAACAACTCCACAATGAAAAGACACTAGAATTGCTAACATCAAATGACATGTGTTCCCTGAAAGGTATTTGTGTAGCACAAGTGATCAATTACTGAAACTGGATTTTAAGGCCTTGAATGTTGTGACAGTCCTACTTTAAAAAGCAAGAATTTGGCAGTAACAGACTAAAGTCCTCTATGAATTCACTAAATGACCATTCCCCTTTAGAATGAAAAATGACTTTTGAGAATGGTCTTTTAATATGTTAAGTTTTTTTGTGTCTCATCAGACTAAGAGTCTCACTGTTGAAGATGGAAGAAATTTTTCAAGTAATGATGGTTTGATAGAGGAAAGCCTGATCTTTTATCTGGCAAATACACTTTTGCCTGCAACAGCATCCTCAGAAAACAGATTCCGTTGTATCTAGTAGATATAAGTTATTATTAGAGTTTTTTTTCATGCTGAGCATAAAGGAGTTATTTTTGTCACTTATGCCCCCGATAGAATCACAACCAAGTCCCTGATAAAGTGTAATCCACAGCTGCCTGTGTAATCTGGACATGCTGTGATTTTAATGTGTTATTACCCAGGCTGACTGGATGCTATTAACGAATATTGCCGCCAGCTATTGTTATCCTAATGTACTGGAAGTAGTAATTTCTATTAATGTTACATATCCATAACATTACTGGTTATAGCAATACTTTGTATCTTTATTTAAAAACGGTGTTGATGTCTGACAATATCAGGTAAAGCTGGCAATTAATGTCACATTCTAACTGGCTACAGCTAATCAGCTTGCCTACTCTGAATATCAAATAACTACATAATGGGCAAATTTCCATTTGTGAAGCTTTTTAATGCTTTCTTTTGTTTCCCATTTGGCTCTTTTCAATTGTTTATATAATGTGGTTTGTCATATGTTAATTTGCATGATGGGGTAAGGAGATGGGAGGGCAAAGGTTATTCACATGCTTGCTGGCTTGCTCTCATTTCCTGTGGTTCCCACTGTTCCCTGAAGCAGTTATAACCCATCAGATTTGCAAAGTCAACTTGGTACAAATCAATTGAACTCCACATTGAAATTCTGAAGGGTTTAGAGTCCTGCAAAACCAAGATGCGAGTCAGTGATCCAAATGACAGCGTTGGCAATTTACTTGCGCTCATCCCTCACTTAATTCTTTAGAGGAGTAACTGCTCTATGCTCATTGAAGACTGCATGAATTAAAGTTGGGAGAGTCTTAGCCACACAAAAGGCATCAGAGTAACTGCTTCCTAAACCTGGGTAATTTTCTCCTTCAACAATCAAGGCTACTGAAGGAAAAAAGTAGGGAAGAGGAAGAAAATCACAACCTAATTCATGAAATTCTGTGTCATTTATTCAAACAGGGCAATTAAACTTATTATTTATTTTACCACCAGAAAAAAAAAAAGTTTGGGATTGAATATGAGTTGTTATTAACCTTTTGCCCAGAAAAACATCACTCTGCTTGCAAACAAACAAAAACAGGCTTCTTATCCCACAGAAGTTTCTAAAATGTATAAGGTGTTTTGTTTTTTGGTTTGGGGTTTTTTTTGGTCAAAACCATGAAAAGGAATTATTCAAAACATAAAAGCAGTGATAAATCAGAAGATTAGTCACATTCTTCTAATCAGAAGTTACTTATCTGTCCGTATTTTTCCCTCGGAACCAAATAATCGTAATGAATGGGCACTTCTATTTTAACAATAGACAAAATTCCTTGTGTTTAGAACATATGGTTTGTGGTGCATATTAACCATCTATATAATCTTTAAACCACAAACAATGCGGGTTCCAATTTTTGACATAATTTACTTAACTTCATATGTCTTCATTTGTGGCTCATGAATTAACAACTAACCTGATGTGAAATGAATCATTTCAAACGACTGAAGTATAATGATTTTTACTAATTTCTACTAAATGAATTCCAAGATTTCCTCCCATCATTAACAACTTTTTACCATTCAACTTTCACTTGGGTTATTCTGAAAGGGTGCTGGCGACTAGTTTTCAAGTCATTGCTTACATTTTGCTGCTGCTTAGCTTTCATCCTCTTCTGGAAAGTAGTGCACAACAAAATGAGGTGTTTTGTGTAGATGTGTTCTTTTATTTTTCTTGTTTTCTTCTGTCACTAACTTGTTTTTTCTATTCTGTGTTTAATCTGCTGTCTTAATGGATTCAGCTTCAGAAAAGAGAGCGCTCTTGCAGAGCCTATGTCCAGGTACTTTCTGCGTTTTTATAAATGTGTTAAGTTGTTGAATTGTCTCTGTTGGTGGTAGCATTTATGGGCATCTGATAGAAACATGATAATGTACCCTGTTGAGCTAAAGGGATTTCAGGGAGGGCGTGAAGGGTGGGAATAGAGAGACTTGTTGCAAGGGTATGTGCTGAAAAGAAATTGGCAGTGCCTGTGCTCTGTCCTACAAGATGAGCACAGGCAAACAAGGAGGTGTAACTTGGTATGTGACAGTTTTGATCACAACTAAAAGGTGAGTTGGGTGTAATATGTAAATCTCTCATTTCTTCTTAGAGGTGTGTATGAAAACGTTTCATTAATACTTCGGGCCAGTTAATGTTGAGTAGCAAATCACTCAGAAATGACATTTAATTAAAATTCTGTAAGACAAAGAATAGTCCATAATACTTGGAATATCATGCCTCTGTACCAAAATGTGCAACCCATGCTGTGACTGTCTTACTTCCCCACTCACTGCAAACATTTTAGTCCTAATATAAATGTAATTTTTCTCCAGTTAATATGTTGCAGTTTGTTTCTAAGCAGGGTAGAGACCATTCCTATGTTTATGGGTTCTGTATGAAAAGAATCCCAGAAACAACCTTTACAGTTATTTTTACAAGGGAGGAATGCAAGAAGGCAGTGTAGAGGTGGAAAAAATTTTCCTTTTTTCCCCATTAGGTCCTTTGGCTGGTCTAATGATTAAATTGACATAAGACAGATTAACAGGAGAAAAACAAATTTAATTCCATATGTACAGAAGCCCCCAAAAGTTATGAGACTCAACGGCAGTCAGGCAGTTGAGACTTATATGTCATCCTGAGCTAAAAAGATGAAAAATAATTTACATCAAACAGATATTAGAAAGATGCTGTGCGTTTTACTTTATAAATTAATGAATCTTTGTGTATAAGAAACGTTCCATTGCTTTTGTTTGGTTTTGTTTTTTCTCCTAAGGCTTTGGGAATATGGAAACCTATCCTCTTAGTATGTATGTGTGTGTGTGTGTGTGTGTGTATCCAATCCTCTTAGTATGTACAATAGGTAGAGAAGTTAAAGTATTCTTCAGCAATAAAAGCTGAAGATCATTTTCGAGCAATATTAGGATTGTTTTTGATTGCAATCTATGCTATCCCCTTAATGGGACCTTGGAGATAATTAGCCTTTTGGTATTTAAATCTATGAAATGCATGGTCATTCAAACATGAGTCTCTGATGGAAAATTAATAGCACAGTTTATTCAATGGCTGATTTCCTGGTGTTATAATTGAATGGCTGTGAATAAATGTTGCAGCTATTGACTAAACATCTGATAAGACCAAATACAAACAGAATATTTGTGAAGCAGAAATGCTCTGCTAAGACATAGCATTACTTCTATTCGCTGTAACGTAGATTATTACTCTATGAAATTCTAGGGTAAATAATACTTTAAACTTTAGTCTATTTGAATTTTAAAGACTTACCGAATGTCCCTAGTGTCTCTCTGTTCGGAGCGCATTCTGAGCTATCTATGAAATAGGTATAAAATACACTGGAAGTGCTTTATGTATTAAATTTGAAAAAATATAATTATTTAGGTATCATGAGATCCTTAAAAAATGTGGCCTTTCCATGGGTACAAGTAACAATTCTTCTAGGTTTGACTTTGACCATCAAATCCATTTAGCTTGTAATTATTTAGAGGTACACTGTCTGTTCTATGAATTGTCTAGATCCATCTTTCCTACATTTGTTTATTTCTTACTTCCTACGTTTCTTTATTTCACCAAAAAAGTGCAGTAAAATCTGGACTATCATCTGTCAGCCATGATAACTGTTAACTGATCTGTAGGTGAACAAGTAAAAGGTGGTTGCTTTGATTTTTTTAAATAATATGTGAACCCCCTAATAGTCATTATGCTTGCACCTCCAAAATTTTAACAAAGACCAAACAATTGGTCCGATATTTTTCTCATTTAGTTTTCATTTAGATTATACTAAAATCTTTGTTTACTATCAAAAGATAGAAACTGGTAAGAGTCATAGTAAAAAACAAAACAAAACAACAACAACAAATTACCATGTATTGGGCAAAATAGATACCTTCATTTAAGAAGAGAATGTTAAGTTTTATGCCAGAGAAGACAAGGAAGGTTATGTTACATGTGTATGTTAGATAACTACTGTGATGCCGTGTATTAATAGAAGGTACCTTAAAGATGAACATTGACCTAGCTGAGATCTAGAGATGAGATGACTGCCTGAAGGTCACACATTAGCACCCATGGCACTAATACTGCTGTTCTAACATGCCTCCAAGGCTTTCTCAACATCAACAATGATTTATTATTAAGAATAAATGATTAGGCAGTAATTATATGGCCATTACTATGGGGGGCCAGTTTGCAAAAATTCTTATTTAATATCCACAACAATCCTATGATATAATTATTGCTATTTTTAACTTAGAGTAGAGAAAACGGAGCCCAGGGGAAAGTAAATGACTTTCACAAGACCAGACAATAGTCACTGAGGGGGTCCTGAATTCAAAGCTAGGGTTTTCTGACTCAGAAACTCATGTTCCAGATCCCTAGGGTACTGCTGTTACAGAGCTGACTTCATTATTTGCTGTTAGGAGTCAGGATATATCTTCTGGTTTATGTTTATTGATTTATTTTATTGTATTTCAGGGATAGTATAAAGTAAAATAGCTTTTTCTTTCCTTTTTGTTTGAGGTTAAGTTCAAATGGCTGTATGGTAATCATTTTTGTCCTTTGATTAAGTGCGAATGCACACATAATTTGCTTTGAGGTCCTTTTGTTTTCAGAGGAATCTGTGATCAAAAAATTTTCCTATTAAGAAAGGAAAAAAACAAATAGAAAATACGGTAACTCTCTGTTAAAGGAGGATCTGTCGAACTATTTTCCAGTGACTCCACCATTTTGCATTTCCAACCAACAATGCATGAAGGCTTCAGTTCCTTCACATCCTCAGGAACGCTTGTTATTTTCTGTCCTTTTTGATTATAGCCATTCTAGTGCAGGTGAATTGCTGAATTCATGGAACCAGGGGCAAGGGGTCTGGAAATATAGTCCATGAACCGGTAAAAGTCATATGGCTCCAAAAAGAGATGCATGGTTTTTATGAGACTCTGGGAAGAGAGTATGACCTCAAACCACTTAAGAACAACTGCTTTTATGTTTTATAAATGTAACCAGAACTTAGATTTACATTTTTTCTAATTTTTTAAGAAGTAATGTTTGTGGGCATTGTTCTCTTTCTTAGCAGGAAATAGTAAGAATTACTGGCATTCATTCTTCATGGCTTTAAAAGCAGGACATTTTCCTAGTAAAGAAATATATATTTTAAAATTTTATCAGCAATTCCTTTTGTTCTCCAGATCTCAGAGGCGGCACATACTCCCTGGAGAGTCTGCAGTCGACCTTGCTTAATGGAAGATATAAGTACATACAGTTATCAATATGAATCTTTTGAGTTATTCTTTGGAATCTGCTATTACCTGCACGGTCAGGTTGAGAACTGATCAGAAAAAATTGGTAGATAGATGCAAATGAATGAACACACACACACACACACACACACCCCTGGTCTCCTTCCATCCTTCCTCTCCTCTGCCGCCTTCTTTTTCTCCTTCTTCTTCAAAGGCAGATGGTCTGTGTTCTGTATAGCTTACAAAGTATTGGGGGGCACCTAGGTGACTCAGTCGGTTAATCATCTGCTTTTGGCTCAGGTCATGATCTCAGGGTCCTGGGATCGAGTCCTTTGTCGGACTCCCAGCTCAGTGGGGAGTCTGCTTCTCCCTCTGCCCCTCCTTTCTCTCTCTCTCAAATAAATAAAAAGATTTTTAAATTAAAAAAAAATGCTTACAAAGTATTTGAAACAAGCCATCTGTTTATTTCAATTTGGAACTATGATTTGCTCATTACTTATTTATTTAGTTTGTTTTACCTCAGTAATCCACTGGAGATCTCTATCCTAGGCACATAATGGAAAAACAGTATCTGTCTTCAACTATGAAGAAAAACCACATAGTAGTTAACAACAAAAACATTCAGGAATTAATAGTTGAGCCCAGGGGCCCAATAACCTTATCAGCACTGGGAATACAGCAATAGGCAAAATCCTGCTCTCCCCCCTAGGGTAAAATTTCTAGGGGCAGAATATAAATAACACAGCAAGTATGTGAAAAATATAGCATATGAGATGATGATAAATACTAAGAAAAAAAAAGCAAGAAATGCATCACTTGAGTGATATTTGAGCACAACCCTGAAGGAGATGAAGGAGTGAACTATGCAGACATGCAGGAAAAAGCACTCTAGCAGAGAGACAGACAGCTCCTGAGGTAGAAATATCCCCGTGGTGTTCCAGGAGGCCAGTGCATCGGTGCATTGTAAAAGAGAAGAGGGTCATAGGGCGTGAATCTGGGATGGCAAGGGCCCAGACCTGACCGTGCATTGTAAGGACCCTGGCTTTTATGCACGGAGACACAGTAAACCACTCTAGGTTTCTAAGCAGAGTGATGACATGAACGAATGTGTTTTTACAGTGAAGAGTAGATTATTTCAGGAAAACTAAGGGCTGAAACAGGGTGACCAAGAACAATAATGAGCAAATAGGAGTGTGAGATGCTGACATAATTACTCAGGTTCAGGATTCTTTTTTTTTTAAGTGTAACAAACAGGAATTGCTAGGGGTTGTATGTGAAATGTCAGAGGAAGAAGAGCCACAAATGACAGAAAGTGTTTTATGTGAGCAACTGGAAGGATTAAGTCACTGTTGGTTGAGATGGTCTGCCTGGGACCAAGTTGCAACAAGCACAGCAAGAACTTCAACTTTGGGGCCTGTCCACTTTGAGTCTATTAGCTGCTCAATGGAGACGCTAAATCTGCAGTCACATAGACAAGCGTGAGTTCAGCTCAGAGGGCAGGCTAGAAGGAATCATTTGGCAGCGTTTCACTTCGGATGGCATTTGCAGCCAAGGTGCGAGATGAATTCATCAAGGGAATGAGTGTAGGGAGTGAAGAGAAAAGAATCTAGGACTGAGCCCCAGACACGGTCAGACTGGAGGAGGTGAGGGAGAAGGGAGGGAGCAACAGGAGAGGCCAAAGAGCAGCCTGAAGGAACAGGGCAGTCCTACAGAGCAAGGCATTCAGGAGACAACTGAGGTTCTTGTTTCACAGACAAGAACGTCATGTCAAGGGCTGCTGACCTGCTCAGAAATGCTGACGCAGCTTTTCAGTGATTACAAGTAATGTCAATGTTTGCTTAATTAAAAAAAAAATCCCAGAACCCATGTATCTGTATTACGATATGTACTATCTAAACATTTTTACCTCTTCCTTTGATTTTTGGGTCTTTAATACAGACTTTTCTGTGAACCAAAGTTGCTACTTGCACCTTTGACAAAGTGCAAATTGAATTATGCCCATTTTACTTGTCTGCCTTGGTGCATAAGACAAGAAGGATTCTAACCTCCATTTATACTGCTAGGAAGATATTAATGAGTATTTTCAAGTTCCTTGTTTGGTCACTTAATTGGCTGTGTGACAAAGAGCTCTGTGGTGCATGTCAAACAACTTGCGGAGTCCTATAATGATTTGTGCTTTGCTTGACTTGTGATACTATTCTGTGTGGCCTGTCAGGCTGGATATCCTTGTTAAAGTGGCTAGAATAAATTGGCTAGTGGTGTGCATACAATGTAGTATATTAACTACAGCAACAGGGAGTACTTTCAGCAGCTCTTTCAAGAGATTTCGATGTTTGCCCATAAGCATCAAAGCCAACCCAAACTTTCATTTAATATAATTAAAAGGACATCTGAAAGTAGTTTGAATCACAGCGGGTTCTTGAGGTTTGGTAACCCTTTGTTAAAACCCTGTGAACTTAATATATTTCACAGCTTGATAAATCTGCACTTGATTTGTGTCAGTAAGAGAGAAAATATAAATCTGCACCCTGCGTGTTTCGGGTGCCCTGAACCTATTGCTAAAAGACATGGAGATCAAAGAAAGTGACTTCCATCTACAAAACCAGAGTAGTTTTCTTTAGATAAAGAAGTCCTAAGAATTCTGCCCGGAAAGTTGTCATTAAATGCGGTTATAAAGCAATCATTGAATCAGAAGAGAGCAAAACCATATGTAATGTATGCAGAGTAAGTGATACAGGTTATTATTTAACTTGGAGAGGTCAGTTCAGAAATCTAATCATTAAAAAACCTCTACAGGACGATGGTAGATGTTGACGACGGAGATCCTACTCTGACGTGCGAAGAACATCGTTCTGGGAATCTCTCAGAATTCCTGTGGTGGCTGTGTCAGGTCAAGCAGTGATGGCTGCTTTACAGAGCATTTCCGACCCCTCCATTCTGCACATTTCCTATAAATAAACAAAATGTTCCAGCTGCTTTTTGTATATACATGGTTTATGAATGCTTCAGGAAGTAATTCTTAGGAGGGTTAAAAAAAACCTTCTGTTTTCAAATAAAATATTTTCATCTAAAACAAAAATATTTTCCCACTTCTTTTCACCAAGTTGCATTCTCTCTTGTAATTTTTAAGTCAGAGCCTGGGTCATGACTTAATTGTAAAATTGTTCATATAAAGTGCTTTCTAATGCATCCTTGCTTTCTGAAGCGTTTACCTGCAGAAAAGTTTTTGAATATATGGAATATAAATAGATATTGTTTCTGTGCAAACACAAAAAGAATACACATCAATTTCCTTTGTTATTTCTTTAATCTCTTCATGATCACATAAGCTAACCAGAAGGAAAAAGATATTAAGAATAGCATTACACATTTAAGATGCTACTTTCTGAAGTTATCATTACCTTTTCTGGTGCAGGTCAGAAAAGAAATGGAAGTTTTAAGGTGTAATTTGCAGTAAAGTAGTTGCCTGATGGCTTGGAACCAAACAAATGATTTTTTAGTACCGCTCCCAACAGAGTTATAATTTTGATATTTTCCTTTATCTAATGTACGAATTTTATACAGCTGGTAGTAACAAAACTTAACTAGGTGGCTTAAACAAACCAGTGCTTTATTCAAATGCATAAAAAAGAAATGCAGACAATGTAGTCCAAGATTAGCATGAAAATTCCACATCAGAGACCAAGGCTTATTCTGTTTTTCTCTTCTATTAGGTTTAACACATGGGCTTCCATCCTCAAAATGAGATGATGGTTACTTAGGTTCTGATCATCACTTCATGCTAATCTCTACATGGGAAGAAGGAGAAGGACAAGTAACTAAAAGATTCATCTCTTTTTAGAATGTTCCAAAAGACGCATAGGTGGGCATGTCCAGTGATTCTATGTCTAAGTCAAAGAGTGTTATTGGGCAGCTAGCATTCTTAGAGGCAACCAAAAATATTTTTTTTCTCATGTAATGGTACATATTGATATCTGCATCCAGTTTTGATATAATAACCTACCACAGACTTATGATAATATAGGGTTACTTTTGAACCCTAACTACAGATTAAAATTCTCTTTTGATTACTCTGTTAGTTATAGTCTTGGGCAATCATTTTGTTATAAAGGTTATTTCAAATCATTTTCAAATAGCATTTTTCTTCTTTTTAAGTAGTAATTGTTTTTAATAGCTAATATAGGTATATGGTTTAAAGTTCAAAAAGTAAGAATAATAAAAATGTCTTCTTGCCATGGCCATGGCATTGCTAACTCGGGGGTGTGCCACTCACAGTGTGATCTAGTTGGGAGATGGCCCCTGGAGTTGTGTAGTGCAATGCTGCCTTCCCTTCCTCTCCCCAGGCATTCAGCTGCCCTTCAAAGCAATCACTATTATCAGCCTCTTAAATATCCTACCAGAGAAGACTACTTTTATTCTTATCCATGTTTTTACAATATTTTTTCATAAATCTTGTTATAAATCACAGAACAATATTGTTCTCTCTGCTTACAATACGGACTTTGGGAGTAGCTTGTGGCAGAACCACAAAATGAGGCAGCATTTCTCCATTGAAAGGAATAAATGTGTAGAGAGAATCACAAGGTAGCCTCATATCATGGTTTACATCAACAAAACAACTTAATTCTTCGTCAGTAGGAAATGGGTTGAATAAACTGCTATATCAAGTCATGGAATGCTCCTTAAGCCACAGAAGGAATGAGGTAGCTCTTGGGTTGATTTAGAAAGGTGGGTGTGGTATATTAGAGGAGAAAACAAACAGGCAAGCAAAAACCAACAGATCATATTATATAGTATTATAGTGATCACATTTGTCGGTATGTATATGTAAATATTTACAAGTCTGGAGGGATCCACAACAAACTGTCCAAGTGATTTCTTCTTTGGGTGAGGTTGGTGGTGTTGTCCCATAAACAGACTCTCAGGTTTTAATTTGTATACTTCTAAACAATACTGTTTACAAGCATATACTTTTTTTGTTTTTTGGTTTTTTTTTTTTTACTAATATACATTATTTTGTATATTTATATGTCCTGCTTCAAAGTAAAAATTCAAAAACTAAACCGATGGTCCCTTAAGAACAGCTTCCCTGTGGTTTTTTTTTTTTTCCCTTTATTTCACAGCCATTCTACCAGTTCTCAGAAAATATATCTATGGAGTTATTATTATTTCAAGAGGAAGGGCATTTTGGATACTTTTATGATCGAGTGCATTTTGAAACCGATGGAAACTCTCCTCCCTTACCTTCTGTGATCCACACTCTTCTGGCTCTGTTTTCTTCACCTCAAGATGTTGACTATTCTTTCTAAGTTTTCTCCTCTAGCATTAGTGTTTCTGGGCCATCGATTCTTCTTCTTCTTCTCAGCTTATCTGGGTAATGTCAGATATAACAATGCCTTGCTTCTTATTTAACTTCATGATGCCTAAACCTATGTCAAGAACAGATGTCTGAGTGAGCTGCAGCTGAGGGGGTAAGAACATGCCCCAAATATGCCACTTTGGCATATTGATTATTTTGAGCTGAAAGCACAAACGTACGAAATTAACCCTTATCTTCCATTAGTTTCCCCTATATATTTCCCACAACTTTCCATTACTTTCCCACAACTTACCATTCCTGAAAGCTTAAATCCTTTTCTTTTATCTTGTCACTTCTTCACAAATGTTTTGTTCTTTTATTTAAAAAATTATATAAGCTTGCCATCCTAAATGCTTGTCTTTATTTTTCCTATATAAGTTCCTATACACACATAAAAATATTAAATAAAATTTGTAGACTCTTCTTCTGCTTATGTAATGGGTTAATTCTCAGGTCCTGGCATTAAATTGGCATATACCCTAAGAGGGTAGAGTAGAGGGAAGGTTTTTCCTCCCTTACCAGGCTTCTGTAGACCTTTTAAATTGATTCCATTCAAGTACTTTGCACTCAAAATACGCACCCTCTACCTTTTAATGAATAAAATCTGCTTCTCTTTATTTCCATTTTAAATGAATGCCACCTCATTGCCTACGTTCAAATTCTGTGCACTGCATGTCTTTAGTTCCCATACCAACTGACTTTAATTAATCAGGAAATGTTCTTAAATGCCTGTGGAATCATTCTTTTTCTTCATCCCCAGAGTCAGAATGTATGGATTTGAACCCTGGTTCTGCCCTAGGTTAGTCAATTAACCTTTAGCAAGTCACTTCACTTCTCTGAGTCTCAGTTTTCTCATTGCAAGATGAGGATCATATTCATTTCTCCCTCACTGAGTCGTCAAAATTAAAGGTGTTGATGTATAAAACATATATTTTTGAAATATTTACTTATTTGAGGGGGGGGAGCACAAGCGGGAGGGGCAGAGGGAGAGGAAGAGAGAATCTTAAGCAGACTCCGTGCTCAGTGTGGAGGCTGCTGCGAGGCTTGATCTCACAACCCTGAGATCATGACCTGAGCCGAAACCAAGAGTTGGGTGCTTAACCAACTGCCACCATCCAATTCTTGATAAATATTAACCATTATAATTTATATCACTCCTCTACTTTAAGTTTTCAGTGACTTCTTATTGCTTTTAAGAAGAACTGTACACATCAAACATGGCTTGCAAACTTCTTTGAAAACAAGCCTTCACTCACTGTCTTGCCACTGAACCCGTTGCACTCTGTTCTGCCACAGGAAATCTTTTCAGTTCCTCGGAGGTGTCTGTTCTTTTCCCCTCCCTATCTGTATGCACATGCTCTACCTTTTGCCTCTTTGGTCGATGTTGAATTTAAGCTCAGAATTCTACTTCATGGAGCCTTTTCAATACAGTGCTTGAACCCTGTGCTTCCGCTATTAGCATGCTTGCCACGTGTCTGCTTGTTTAATAGTCTGGCGTCACTATACTGTCATCACTTTTAAGGATGGGAGAACATCTGTCTTTCTTGCAGCATCCCAGTTGAGAGTAGTTAGTTAATATTTGTTGAATAAATGTTGAGTTAGCAAGAAGTTTGAGTCAAGTTTATTGCTCTATTTAATTCCTGTAACACAGTATAGATTTATTTGACAGCAATCAATCATTTAATTCTAAATGAGATTTTTTAAATAGTACAATAAATTACAGTTTGCTAAAAACAGTACATTTTTAAACAACAAGGGATCTCTTAAAGAGGCAGAGTCTTTTCTATGAAATTTTAGGTTCATCTTGTTCCCCTGTTAAGGGCTCTTATCACTATATTAAGGTCAGTTGTGTTATATAATCTAATTTTAATTAAGATTTGAAAATGCCAACACTTCACTGTAATATAAAACGGAGTTCAGAGATTAGTAGTTTTTATATGCTTAATGATATTAAATGACAGTGATTATAAAAAGAACCTTAGGTTATTGATCAGATGTGTAAATATCACTCACTCAACTTGACTTCTAATAAAAAACCTGCAAATTCAAAACTGTTTTGAAGACTCCTCTAACATTTGACCTTTAAAATTTTGACTGGAATCAGTATATAAACGTAGATTAGAGTACAATGTGCCCTATTCAGTAATGATTTTAAACTTTTGCTCTATTTTATTTTATTCTCCACTGATAACCTTCATATCAAGAAGTCAAAAATGAAGAATTAAAGAGAAATTTTATTTTTTCAAATTATAAATTAAGGTAAATTATATATGTAATTGTATATTATATCTTATGTAATATAATATTACACACACACATATATATATAAGCAGAAAGCAGAGGATGTGAGCAGAGAACAGAAGACTTATTTCTCTTCGCATATCCTGAGGCTTATACATGAAAAAAAATATTTAAACATAAATGTATATATAAGAAATAAATAGCCATGTTCAGCACAATGATTACAGTATGTATTGATGAAGTAGTATTGCATTCAGGAGAACACATCAAAAAACAAAGATGTAGAAGTAAAGAGTAAAATAAAATTTTATTACTGGATACTTTTCCAAAAGGATGTCAGCAATTTATTACCTTAAATTTATCCACTGAGAGGAAATAATTGCTCTTAACTTTCTAATGGACTGCCTAATGATAATTTGCATATTTATGAATGTCTGCTTTATTGTAACACAAAAGAACTTTTAACAAATAATGAATGAATTTAATATAGGATTCATTTTCCATTCTGTTTTATTGGGGAGGAGAATCTTCATAATTCTACTCTAAACATATCTAAACATATAACTCCTTTGTTTAAAAATATTTACTAGCTGAATATTTTCTATGCAGTTAAGCCCAAACTTCTATCATACTGAAGGTCTTCTAAGATCTGACAGCTACTTACCATTTCTCCCACCATACTCATCTTTTAACACTCTTTTCCATGCACCACACACTCTCCTCATCCCAAACCCAAAACATCCCTTGCCTTAGTACCTGCTTTGTTTTGCTTTAGTCATTAACTTGCTTACTATGTCCTTTAGCCTCAAGTTTCCTCATCATAATCCAGGAAAGTTTATTCATCTTTTCGTGTCTAACTCAAAATCACACACCTTCTGGGATCTTTTCTTGATCTTCCTCTGTAAGAATTCATTACTTTTTGTCCCATATGCTGTGAGTTTTTAGCTCTATTTTGTGCTTACCTTCTGCCTTGGAGTGTAGACAAATGGAAGGCTGACTCTATGTTTTTCTTCTCTTTCCTAACCTCCTCCAACAGTGACTTCCCTAGTTCTTTGCATATCATACATAGTTAATAGGACCTCATTGAATTACATTGAAAGTGAGCTCTGGTACACTTAAAAACATTTTGGAAAGCATTTGTAGAATATATTGTTGTTATGCCTAGTAGTTTGCATTTACTACAATAGCCTGTGGCTCTGCTTTTCTCCTTTTGAACTCTGATTGTCTTCTTAATTCCCTCTTATTCAGCCTGTCTTCCTTCCAAACCATGTGATATCTGAGCACTTTATTCTCTCAGAACATTTCTTGGGAGACATGGCAAAAAAGTTGTAAAACTAGAAGATGTTTTCATTTTCCTATTACATATAAGATCATTAGTGATTTGATAGTAAAAGTAGGTTATCTTTGCATAATGAGAATTTTATGAGTACCTAAAATGTCTCAAGTCACTAACATTTACCCTAGGAAAACACCAGTGAACATGGTCTCTCCCCTGAGAACATCGCAACCTCGTGAGAAAGCCAGACCACAAGTATGGATAGTTCTATTCAAGGTGAATAAGTATTAAAATGGGAACCCATTGTGGCACTGAATCTCTAAATGATAACAATTTGGATAATATTGGCTAGTTACTAGGGTTTTTGTTTTTGTTTTTGTTTTTTCCATTTGTTCTTACATATTCTTTGCTCTTATAAAACCAATACTTTCAGAGATTTTTTTTTTTTCCTGCTGGTATGATAATGGAGAAGATTCACTGAAGTATGAATCTTCATTAGATGTGAATCATTCAGCAGAGTCATTGAACACTTATCATGTACCAGGCAGAGTACTGGGCACTTATAAAAGACACAGAGTCGCTGCCCTCACAAAGCATACCTTTTCTTAAGTGAGAGATCTGAAACAGCCATGCAGATAAATACGTATTTTAGATACTTTAGATAATGACACATGATACAAAGAAAACAAAACAGTTAACAGATTTAAGGGTGGGGGGGATTCTCCCTAGCTATGCCAATAATCGAAGACTTCTTTGTACCCGAGCTAAAACCTGAAGGAGCTTACAATTAAAAGTCCATCTTCAGAAAAATGCAATGGTGGTAAAGTTACATATCTTTTCACAAGCATTCATTCTATTTGGTCTTTAATTTAGTGGTTTTCAAGTGAAGAAAGAGGGGTAAGTAGGTTCTCCAGGTGATTTTGCTTACCTAGTTTAAGTTTTACTGCTCACCTGGGTAAGAAGTGCCATTGAGAGGTGTCTCATCGTTGATCCTGGGTATTTCACAAGCACATCGTCTTGGAATAATGACAAAAGTTGTTACTAGCTGGTTCCCCCCAAAATTTTCACAGTAGTTTTAGCAAATAAGTAAGTCCTCCCTTTTGAAATAGTATGATTATACACTTTAAAACATCTTTTAACAATCTAATTATATGCTATGAGTAAAACTAGTCAAATGAATTTGCCTAAGATCTGAATTTTATGATAAGAAGGTCCAATAATGTTGTGTAATGCAAATATATGTCTAGAAGGATACAGTATGCTCATCCTGGTATGAATCTAAGTGACTTTTACACTTTCTAATTTATATTTGATTTTTAGAAACAGTCAAAAGTCACTTTAGAGTCTAGCCGTAAACTATATAATGAGAAGAGTGATATTTAATAGCAGAATACCCCTGACTACCTCAATTTGAAACATAATGAAACTTACTTTCTTGTGTAGTTCACACTTTGTTGATTGGTTAGAAAACATAAATATGTCCAAAGACACACTGAAATTTAGTGACAACTAGAACGCAAATTTCCAGTGCCATCTCCTATTCAGTTTCTAGTGTTGTGAAAAAGAAAATAAAGTGAGTTAACATTTAGTTTCTGACAAGGACATTGTTGGTTAAATTTACTTTTCACAATTTTAGATTCTTTCGGTCTGTACACATCAAAACCATGAGGTGACTCTTTTTCTTTTCTTTTTTTTTTTTGTTCTCATGGATCAAGTCTTGTCTTATAATAAATGCCGGACCAAGTGTATTTTCTTCCAACTTTATCATGTAAATTTTAGATCAGAAAAATATTTATAGCAGAAAAAGAGAAGCCGGTGAGAGCTGTTGGACATTAAATGATGTCCCAGTACCTCACTTTATTCAAATTCATTGTACATTCCCTGTTCAACTTTGGTTCTAAGCATACTTAAGCTCATGTACTTGTAACCAAATAAAATGAAAATCAACCTGTTTTTAAAGAGATGTTGTTGAACTAATGAAAGCAATGCAAATAACCAGTTTGACAAAAACAAAACCACACACACATGCATAATGACCAGATGTCATCATTTGTGGGTAAAACATACAAATGCAAAAAGGTACAAGGAAAACAAAATACAAATAGTCTTTTGTCATTGAAGGGTGTGACTATTTAATTGGCCTTCATTAAACTGGTAACAGGGACATGTCAGCAAACTTTGGAAAGTTTAAACAAACTACATTAATTATAAAGCTATTAGGATTGAGTTAACCATGCTGTTCAAACCTCTAAAACACACATTATGAATTAATACACATGTTCCTATACTGTCCTATTCCTCAAAGCTTTAGGTGATATAGTCTTTAGTAGTTAAATTGTGAAACAGGTTTTTTCATGAAGGCTACACTGTAGAAGTTATTCCTTTGGGATTTCACTTTCAGAGCAGATATTTTGTAATTATCAGGTATGACCTGTGCTTCCTTCTTCCCAAGCTGGATTTAGATATGCAATGAAAGTCAATATAAGATTACACCTTAAACATGTGTTATGAGCCAGGCAACATAAATGCATTTATATTGCCATGCGATATAAAATGATTATATTATTGTCTCTGATTTATAGATGAAGTTCAGACAAGTAACTTGCCCAACATCGTACAGCTAGTAAGTGGCACAGTCTAGGTACAAACTGAGCAGATATGGTTCTCAATCCCATATTCTGATTTTAGCACTACAGAATTCTGTTTTCCAATCCTTGTGTTGAAATTGCCTTACGTTGATACTTAAGCAATCACAATATGTGCTTTTTAAAGAAGAATAAATATTAGATTTGTGCCTAACCCATCCAGATTTTAGGACCGTATATTATGTCTGTCATTTCTATAATAAACTTGGAAATCATTTGGGCTTTGATAGAAGACTTCTTTAAAGATTATGATTTATTTGGGAAGATGCAATTGCCGTAAATGTACTTGCAGTTTATAACTATGAAAAAATACTGTACTACGTACATTTTCGTATGCAAAACTGCGATACTTTAGTAAGGGGTGCCTTTGATTCATTAGTTACCAATTCAAACATGGTATTTTACCTCACGCAGTCTGTTGTTAACAGGTGGCTATTTAAAACATCTCAGAGTTGACCACAGTTGTTTATTTTTCTTGTTTTTTTTTTCTTTTTTCCTCCTTTTGCATTTCTTAAATTAAAAAAAATAAAAACAATGAAGGGCAGAGCAGAAATATTGCATTATGCCCAATAAAATTTTCCCTGAGGTAAGCTTTAAGTTAATTGGTATGAGATTCTTAACTAATGTTAACAATGGCTGTTCCTTGGAGAACAGGCATAATTTCTGTTGCGTATGGGATTTTCAGAGCATTTCTAATGAATTCAGAGCATCATCTAATCACAGAAAGAGTACTTCTTTGCACTCAAGAGGTCGATTTCTCTGGCTCGTGAAAATACCTAAACTTGTTTTGTTCATTTGTTTCCTATGTGGCACCTCCTTTTTGGCATCTCCTGTTGGCATTATCCCTATAGAGAACTTCCTGGAAAGCAAATCATTTTGTTGTGATCGGAAATGCTTTTGTCTGGCTTCTAGGTCATGCTTTAAACTCAGAACACATGGCAGAACTAAGCACACTGTGTGAAAATGCCCAGTTATTAAACTCATGAGAGATTTTTTTGGTGTTTTCTGTTTCTTGTTTGTTTGTTTTTAAATGATGCAAAGTACTCAAGTTGCAAGTAGGACTGTTTTACATGAAAGTCCAGTGATGTTGATTTTTGGCCAGAACTTGGAGTAGCTGGGAAAAATATCAAGAAAAAAAACTCTTATCAAAAGGCAAATTAGTTTTTGAAGCTGGTGTTAATTGGCAGCCAAGGTGTTTCATTATGAAGCTGAATTTTTAACAGTTGTTAGTCAGTTACTATGAAAACACCAGCCAGAAGAAAACACTGCAGTGCAATGGGTATTTCTTCAATCTCTCCTAATCCTTCTCCAACGTGTCAATAATACGAGTCTTGTTTTAAAACACCCATGCACTGCCTAGAAATTGCCTGTGTTGGCTGTTTATTCAAATTTATTTCTCGATTAGATGCATATTTCATAATCAACGGGTTCAGGGATGATCACTTTCAAACTGCAGGTGTATTTTTCTATTTTGCAATTCTCTGTTTGAATGAAACCTTAAGAAGACCTTATTGGGAGAACTTTTTTTTTTTTCTTTCCTTTGTAACCTAGAGCACAAAGCTAACCATGGGAAATATATAAATTGTAACTAGGGAGATGATTCTTTTGGATGAAGCAATGAGAACTGGGGCTTTTTATCTCTATGTGTACCTACTGCTGCTTTTTTTAAAGGAAAAACACCTGAGGGCCACAGGTAGAAGTTCCAACTGTTTATTCCCCTCCCTAATAGTAAACAGCATGAAGAAGGTTTTTCTCCACACATAACATATCCAAAGCCCCTGGGAGTATGTATGCTTTGATATTTTTCCCATTCTGACATTTTACCAGCTGGCTAAGAAAAAAAATTGGTTTGCTCAGTGAGTCCTCAACATAGAGGCAACAAATTCTAGTATTGTCCTGTCTGTCGTTATACCTTTAACCTCTGCTGTATTCAGCATTTAGTTTTATGGTAATATATAGGGGGAAAAATCATTTTTGTGGGTGATCTGACAAAAGTGTTGGTTAAAATTACTTGCCAACAGTTCCCCAGCCAAATAATTTAATTATGTGATTATAGTCTTATTGAAGCATTTGCTATTGATTCTAAGAAGCAAGAATGGATCTGTTTGTTGTCCTTCAAAACAAAAGCTGGTTTTTCTCTTGCCTTGCAGTCTCAGCTAGGGCTTTACCAGAACACAATAATGAATGCTTCTGCTGCAGCGTGTCACAGGGGAGGCTGGGACAATACTGAACTCGTGCACACCGCTGATCCTTGCTTGCCGAGCAACATGTACACCTGGATTTCTGACAGCTCTGGGAGTTCACTAGAGACCTCTGTCATTCTGTTCATCCTCTTGTAGGCGATGGTCGAGACAGTTAACAACCTCCTCCAGCCACAAGCCTCAAATGCGTGGAGAGACCTGACTACAAGCGATCAACTACGGGCAGCCACCATGTTGCTCGACACTGTGGAGGAAAGTGCTTTTGTGTTGGCTGATAACCTTTTGAAGACTGACATTGTCAGGGAGAACACAGACAATATTCGTAAGTGGCCTTTGTTATACAGAAGGGCCAGAGACCCGTGGACAGCAGAAGAGAGAAAAGAAAAAATTTCTGTGGTAGTGCAGATATTATAAGTGATTTTTATTTCAGTGGAGATAAGTGCTTTTTTTTTTTTTGGTGTAATTAGAAGGATATCACCTGGCATTGGCTTAAAAGGGTCCTCATAATTTTGTGTGTTATCCTCCTTAGGATATTCCAATATTGGATATATTAGCCTGAAATCACTCACAGTGAGGTCCTTTAGTTAGTGAGTTAATTAGTTTTTTTGTCTGTGTGTATGTATGTATGTATGCATTGTACTATTTAAAATCTTATCCTCCTAACACAGTGCCTGTGGGTCATGTCAGTTATAATAAGAATGTCTCTGAATTATGTACTGTAAAGAAATCAGTCATTTAAGTGAAGGTGATAAAACAGTTTTTTTGTAATCGTGTTATTAGCTCATAAGGAGTATAAATCTATTTTTATTGTGCGTAAGGATATAGCTGACAGTTTTATTTCAGAAGATTTGATAAAGCTGTTTCAAACTTATTACATTTAAAGATAGATCAATATTGATATAATAGTGCAACTCTAGATTATAAAGAAACTTTTACTTAATTCACAAAAGAAAGATAATATTTTGAAGAGAAACTAAATGACAAGGTATAAGGATTTGAGCTTGAATGTTAAATTTTAGGCTTTATAATTGATGTATTTGTGTTCTTATTTACCTGTTTAATAGTTTTTATTTGCTTTATTAAAAAATACTTTATTTAAAGGAATACTTTATTTAAAGAAATACTTTCAAAATAAAACATTGAACTACTATTCGTTTGACTTCTATAAATTAATAGAACGTTAATTCCAGTGTTTTGATTTCAGAAATATTTCAGTGATTTAGGAAATCATCTTAGCTTGGGTGTGTCTCTCAATGAGTACTGATAACTCTTTGCCATTCACAGAATTGGAAGTTGCAAGGCTGAGCACAGAAGGAAACTTAGAAGACCTAAAATTTCCAGAAAACATGGGTCATGGAAGCACCATCCAGCTTTCCGCAAATACTTTAAAGCAAAATGGTCGAAATGGTAGGTTAGAATTTATTTGTTAAGCATGGTGAGATGAATTTGTCATCAATGCCTTGTTTCTTGGCTTGTGGTTTTAGATCTGCTATCCAAAAGCTCCCTTTCTCTCACTCAACTGTTCTCTCTCACCTCTTCCTCTTCCTTCTCTTTCCTATTTTCTGCACCAACAACATCACAATGTATTTGCTCTATAAAATTCTCAGTCAGATTTGGAAATTGTTCTGTTCCTTTTCATTTGCAGTACAATGTCAGAAACTTGAATCTGAGAGGAATTAATGAACAATAAAATCCAGATATCTGACTTTTTTCTTTTTTTCTTTTTTTTTTTTTTAAAGATTTTATTTATTTATTTGACAGGGAGAGACAGCCAGCGAGAGAGGGAGTACAAGCAGGGGGAGTGGGAGAGGAAGAAGCAGGCTCCCAGGGAAGGAGCCCCATGTGGGCCCCAAAGGCAGATGCTTAACGACTGCACCACCCAGGCGCCCCGTGACTTTTTTATTGAAAGGAATAAACTGTCACTGAGTTGACAGATTTGGTTTCTAAAATTTTTAATGGAAATTTTACTTCTAATTTTAAAATTGTATGTTTTTTTCCTTATTCGCTATTTTTGAAGGTGTTTCTATGATTTTTCTTTGCAAAGCATACAGAAAATTTAAATATGAGAAGGTGATTTGGGGGAAAGGAACTGGTCAATATAGGTCAGTTTGATACTAGATTAAATTCACTGAATATAACAAGAATGAAATAAACTCATAGAGAAAATATGTCTCAAGTGTCACTAGTATTACGTTTTTAATAGCATACTTTTTGCCAACTAGATGAGATCCTTTGACCTGTTAGGTGATGGGAAGACAGCCTCAGGTTGTAGCAACCAACTCAAAGCTTGTGTTTCAGAGTGCTGGGTGCATAGTTTTAAAGGATGAAGAGCCTGTTGAATAATACCAAGACAAAACAAATTAGGCTGCCTTCAACGGAACAAAGTTCTTTTTTGGAAATCATATAAATGACCTTAAAAGTCATTAGATTGCTAATTTGACTATGTGAATTTTGAGGCAACAATAACATTTTCTACGAAGCAAAATCAGATTTCTGCATCAGCTTTCCACCTGGCTTCCCTCTCTCCACTCTTTCTGCCTCGCAACATGTATCCTGTTGACTAAAGGGATCTTCCTGAAATGTAAATCTGACCAGTTCATTTCCAGTTGCACTCAGATGAAATCAGAGGATTTCACTAGCCCACCGTGTGCTCGTCCACTTCCTTCCTGCCTCATCTGCCCCACTTCCTGTCTGTCTTTAGCATGCTCTCTATGGTCCAGGCAGTCTACTCGTGATTCTTTTCCTTTTTATTGAGGTAGAAGTGACACAGAACTTTATGTTAGTATCAGGGGTACAATATAATGATTCGATATTTGTGTATATTATAAAATCTTCACCGCAATAAGTCTAGTTCACATTTATCACCACATATAGTTTTATTTTTTTCTTGTGATGAGACCTTTTAAGATTGACCTTCTTAGCAACTTTCAAAATATACAATGCAGTATTATTAACTACAGTCACTATGCTATATATTATATCCCCCCATATATATATATATATGACATTTATTTTATAACTAGAAGTTTGTACTTTTTGAACTTTTTCACCCATTTTACCTACCCACCACCCTCTGCCAGTGGCAGTCACCAGTCTGTTCTCCATATCTATGAATTTAGTTTGTTTTATTTATTTATTTTTTTTAGAATTCCACATATAAGTGAGATCATACAATGCTTGTTTTTCCATGTCTGACATATTTCACTTAGCATAATGCTCTCAAGGTCCATCCATGTTATCATAAATGACAAGATATCATTCTTTTTTTTTTTTTAAGATTTTTTTTTTTTTTTTTTTTTTTATTCGACAGAGATAGAGACAGCCAGCGAGAGAGGGAACACAGGCAGGGGGAGTGGGAGAGGAAGAAGCAGGCACATAGCGGAGGAGCCTGATGTGGGGCTCGATCCCATAACACCGGGATCACGCCCTGAGCCGAAGGCAGACGCTCAACCGCTGTGCCACCCAGGCACCCCAAGATATCATTCTTTTTAATGGCTGAATAATATTCCATTTTCTTTATCCATATCATCAGTGGACACTTAGGTGGTTTACATGTCTTAGCTCTTATAAATAATGCTGCAGTGAACATGGGATACAGATTTCTTTTTGAGTTAGTGTTTTTGTTTCCTTCAGATAAAAACCCAGAAGTGGAATTACTGCATCATATGGTAGTTCTATTTTTAATTTGGGGGGGGGGGGACTTCCACAGTGTTTTCCACAGTGGTGTACCAATTTACATTCCTACCAACAGTGCACAAGGATTCCCTCTGATCTAGTCTTGATTCTGTTCCTTGAATACACTAAGAGTGTTTCTGTATCAGATTTTTGCATTTTTGTTTCCTTCCTGGAATGCAGTTTTTACATTTCTTTACATAGAAGATTCTCTATCATTCACTATTCAGTATAAATCTTACCTCTTTAGGAAAGGAAGTTTTTCTCTGTCTCCCTGAAGGTACATCATTCTTTCCTAATTGCTCTTTTCCCATTAGCCATTTTATACCAGTGCTTCTTCATGGTGGTTATTCACTTAACATTATATGAATTATTATTATTATTATTATTATTATTATTAAGTTGCCTGTTTATTATCTGACTTTCCCTCTAGTGGGAAGCTCATGAGAGCAGGGATCTTTTCTTACTTGTTCACTGATAGAACACTTGTGCCTGGCACATGGATAAACTAAGAATTTATGAAATAAATGTGTGAACTTTCAGATATAAAGCTAATGGCAATTAAAATATAATTATATTAGTCATATTATGTTTTGTACTCATTTATTTTATTTACTAAAGTAGTGTGTGGGTGGGGGTGTGGGGGTGTTTTAGGTCACATTTAAACATTAATTTTGGAGGGGAGAATCTGTAACAATTATATGTGACTAAATGCATTGATAAAACAAGGTCGGGTGTCAACATGACACTGTCCCATAGCTGGAAATTGGTAGGAATTATCAAGTGGTTATCAACCAGTTAAAATAAAAGTTGTTACTGTCACCAGGAAGAAAAAAAAAGATGTGTTTCTTAAGTTTAGCCTTCCAAAATTTAGTATTTTCATATTAAATCTAGAAAAAAGAACTAAAATTAAATGCTGTGTTGCAATAGACAAGAAATATTTAGCGAATTACTGTTCTTTGCTCAGTACCACGTTAACAGATGTGGGTTGGAAGTTTAAGAATGCCCCCTTACTTTATGTAGCTCTTGTCATAATGTCTTTGCTGTATTACTGAAAGGATAATGGATATCTCATGGAATCACTGAGAAGGCTGGAGAATCAGGCCCAGAAAACCTATAAGAGCTAGTAGGCTGACAGCAGCCTGTATCATCACACAGCATCATTGCTGTGATGTCACTGCTGCCACGAGTAAAGCCTAAGTGAAGGTGGCTGCTGCCATCCCACCTGCTGCTTCCTTGTGTCACCAGCTCCTCATCTGAATTCGGAGACGCGTGCATCTGGTGGGAGGCATCGAGCTCAGGTGCCCAGAGCAAACTCTTTGCAAGACAGGCTGGGAAAGCAAATGTACATCCATTTTGTGTCTATAAATCCCTAAGAGTTGGGAATTTCCCAAACATGGGAGCACAGTTTAGATGGACAGTCCCCTCCCTCCTCAAAAGAAATCTATTAAAATTTCCTTGTTCTTACTTCCACTTGACTCTAAAATTCAGGGATAAGGACTGAGACTTCCTCAGCTTAGGAACTGTGATAGTCAGGACAGTGCCTGCCTCTTGTGATATGAATTCATACTGGAAGTAAGACATAGAGCTTGATGTATTTTAAGAAAGAAAATGATATGATCAAAAACATGTCTCCTGGGTGACTCAGTCGGTTAAGCATCTGCCTTCTACTTAGGTCATGATCCCAGACCTGGGATGGAGCCCCGCATCGGGCTCCCTGCTCAGCAGGGGGTCTGCTCCTCCCTCTCCCTTTGCCCTCCCTCCCAATGTTAAAAGAAGGTTAATTTTACAGAAGATTGCAGGTAGGAGATAGTCACAAGAGAAAAAAGAAGATGGAAGGATGTATGGAGAAAGTGACTTTCAATGAACATGGTAATTGAGTTTTAAGACAGATAAGGATTTTGAATCCTTGTTGCTGTTGTTTTAATTGCAATTGAGATATAATTTACATACAATAAAACATACATCCCTTAAGAATGTAGCTTGATGAATTTGACAGTTGTATGTTCCTCGGTAATATTACTTAAAATAAGATATAAATCTCTTCTATTACCCAGAAATTGTTACCCCTTTCCAGTCTTCTTACCTCCTCTCCCCGTCTGATGAAACTACTCTCCTTACTATCTCTCTAGACAAATTTTGCCTGTTCTTAGACTTCGTACAACCGGAATCATGTAGCATGTGCTCTTTTCTGTCTATATTCTTTAACCAAACGCAGTATTTTTGGGATTCCGTCATCATGCTCTATTAGTAGTTTCTTCTTTGCTCTATCAGTAGTTCTTTATTGATGCATAGTCTATTCCATTATATTCATATGCCATAATTTGTCTACTGATAGATTTTTTAGTTGTTTCCATTTAGGAGATATTATGAATAAGGATGCTATTAATCTTATACAATTTTTTTTGTTTTTGTTTTTCCTTTGTAGATATATATATTATCTAGGAAAGGTAGTTATGTTTAACTTTATAAGAAATCACCATCTCTCCAAATAGTGGAACTATTTCACATTTCCACCAGCAGTGAGCAGGAGCTCCAGCTGTTCCACATCTTTGTCAATATAAGTGTGACCAGTCATTTTGATTTTAGAAATTCGAGTAGGTTATGAAGTGGTATCTCGAAGTGATTTTTCATTTTTATTTCCAAAATTACTAATGATGCTGATAACTTTTCATGTTTCTATTAACCTTTCATATATCTTTTTTCTAAAGTATGTGTTTATACCTTTTGCAATTTTCATGTGTTATTTATTCTTTTTTGTTTATTAGCAGAAATGCTATGTATAGTCATGAATCTCATCTATATTATTGTTGATGCTGTATTTTGATATTTTTAATTTTGATAAAGTGCAGTGTACCATTTTATTTTTCTTTTATGGTTAATATCTTTTGGATCCAAGTCATCCTTACCTACTCTGAGATCACAAAGATCCTATATTTTGTTCTAGAAACTTTATGGTTCTGGTTTTTATGTTTAGGTCTATGATCTGTCTTTAAGTTTTGAGTACGGAGTGATACAGGGATTGACATTCATTTTTTAAAATATTGATAGTTTTTTCAGCATCATTTGATATTCCTTTTCTTATGAATGACTTGGCACTTCAGTTAAAATGAATGCTTAATTTTGTTGTGAATATATACTATATGGGTTTGATTATAATTTAATTAGATCTAGATTAGGTGGAATGTACAAAGTAATCAGAGTTTCTCCCCAACTTATAATTCACATTTACATTTATTTCAGGAGAGATCAGAGTGGCCTTTGTTCTGTACAACAACTTGGGTCCTTATTTGTCCACGGAGAATGCCAGCATGAAGTTGGGAACAGAGGCTATGTCTACCAATCATTCTGTTATTGTCAATTCCCCTGTTATTACAGCAGCAATAAACAAAGAGTTCAGCAATAAGGTTTATTTAGCTGATCCTGTGGTGTTCACTGTTAAACATATTAAGGTAAGAAAATGCCATGTTAAGTTTAGTTGTCCACATTATCTATACTTGTTACAGCACAAACATGGAATATATTAATTTTCCTTTTTTCCTATTATTTGACAGATAGCAGTTCATTATCTATAAAATGATAGTAGTGATTTTTTTTTTCTAAAATGAGGGAGGAGAATAATTCTTGAATATGTAAATGCTTCTGATAAAAATATCTATAGATGGATTTATCAATATGTCTCCATAATTAAAAAGAGTTAGCAGCATATTTAGTGGAATTGGACATGGCTTCACCTATGATGTCACAAGTATTTATGTCTTTGGGCAAAGATATATTTTTATGTATGTACAAAGATTGTATTACAAATTGAACAAAATTTCTACAGACCATCTTCTCAGAAATTGTTTCGAGTAATTAAATTCTTTATAATGTATTTTACTTTGAAATTAGTTGAAGTCGTTCTGAGACATTGATACTAGTATTCCATTAATATTAATTTTTTTAAAAAGTAAACTCATCTCTAATCAGAGGAAGTAAACGACAATATATATTCAAATTTGCTTAGGCTTGATGAAATCCACTTAATATGAAAACACTTGTATACATCCCCACAAAAGTTGGAACAGAGTCTGAAGTGTGTTAGATGTAAAGAAAATGCCTATCTAATTTACGTGATCATAAAGAAGTTATTGGTTTTATTGATTTTTTTCCCCCTGTAGCAGTCCGAGGAGAATTTCAACCCTAACTGTTCATTTTGGAGCTATTCCAAGCGCACCATGACAGGTTATTGGTCAACACAAGGCTGCCGGCTCCTGACAACAAATAGGACACATACTACGTGCTCTTGTAATCACCTAACCAATTTTGCAGTCCTGATGGCACATGTGGAAGTTAAGGTAAGATACATACCATAAAATAAAACTAGTTAAGCATATGGTCAGGATACCACTATAAAAAGTCCTACGTCCACAGGCCAGTCTTACTTCAAAGGTTTTCTAGTTTCCTAGTAATTCTGTTCGGAAACTCTCTGAGGTACAACCCGTGTTCTCCTGGATGATTCAAAGAAAACTTTTTTTGTTCTATTATCAACATGGTTTATAAAATTGCAGTCCACTTAGAAAATAAAATTGTGCTTATAAAAATTCCCCTTAGTCTCCCCTGATCCTATTTCGTATGAATAAAGGAGAGCATGCGCACAAAGCAAGGTAGGACCCCAGGACCAAAGGCGGGTGCAGTGGGGTTAAGAACCAGGATCTGGTAGGTTGGAGATTAAGAGCTATGCATGGGATTAAATACTGCCAAAATGACTCTTGGAAAAGCAGCCATTAGCACAATAAACAATGCCTGGTAATGCAAAGGGCTTAGCAAATTCTAATATAATGTAATCGTTTTTCTCCATTCAAGAAAACCCTATTCTAAGAAAAAATCCAGGTCATAGGTAGTTTCCAAAGTCAGACACACAGCTAATTTGGCTGCATCAGTTTCCTCCTGGCATGAGTCTGGCAGCCATGGGGGCAGGGAGAGAGCATGAAAAGGATTTAGATTTCAGATATATTTAGGACATAAAAATACAAAGGGCTTATTAGCTTGGTTATAGACTTTGATGGATTAGTAACAGTAAATTATATACTTGTAAATTCTCTTCGCATCTCCCTGATGTCAATAAAAAGAGAGGAAAGATTACTCTCTAGCATGGTTTCAAAAGTGAAGACTGTGGCACAGATTTTATCTACTTGATGTCATTTTTCCAAATAATCTCATCCAAAATTTTCCTTGACACTGTTGAATTTAGAGAGAGTATGGGTATCCCAGAGGGAGACCAAATCCAAACCCTGTTAGCTCCTTAAAAGTAAATTACCGTAGCTGTGTCAGCACAGTTTACGTTTTGGTCTTTAAAGGACTACATCCCCTATTTATCAGAGCATCACAGATTGATGTAGTTTCGCAAGACCAGCTATACTAACAAATGTTAGATTTCAACCTGGAATGTGTTCGTGTGGCTCTGGGATTCTATTTTTTCCATTTAGGGAATAAATTCAAACCCAGAAAAATGGATCATATTTGAAACAACAATAAAATATCACCTTTTGCTGCAGGCATGGCATAGCACCCTCTCCTCGATCTATTATACAAGAATCCCGGCTATGACCATTATTGCATGTCGACAAGAGACAAAATAAATGCAAATCAATATTTCCCTTTAGCAAGCATTCACACAGCATGGATGTCCTGGTTTTCTGTACCATAATCTTTTGCAATTGCCAGTCAGCCTCATTTGGATCTCACAGCATGGTTTTGGCACTTGAAACACAGAAAACAAGCAGACTGAACACCACCACAAGTCCAAAAAGAAACACACTAACCAAACTTACATGAGACGAAATTTCTAAAACAGAACACGAATCTATTTGTGCACAGTGAGAAATACAGCGACCGGTTGGATTAGATATTTATTGTTGCTAGTTGTCTCTTTCTAACTCCACAGGAAAATGTAGGAAGGAAACAAAATCATATTGGATAGTTTGGCTTGATGAGCTTGGAAGGAGAGCGAGAGGAGTTAGCCGAGTCATGTCAGAGCTGTTGCCGTCAAGCCGTGGTACCCTGATGCGTCGGTCTTTACTCCAGTCTCTACCCGTGCGCTGACATGCTGTCCTTATCTATCATCTGTGCTTCTCTGCTGTTCATCGAGCACTTCCTTCGTTCTTTTATCAGCAGTTTTGAGTATTGGAATTGAGACCTGCACTGTGATTTTGCAATGCAGAGAAAGATCATCTGTTGAGGCAGGGCTGCTGAGAAGGGGCTTATCAAAAAAATGTCCCGTTCTGAAGGATCAGTAGGATGTATTTAGTAAGGCAACGCGTGGAGAATTTGCACTGAACACTTCCTTCACTTTGCCTTGGGTATATCCCTCTCTCATCTTTCTTTCCTTCCTATGCAGCAGGTCCTTCTTAGCTAACTTTGTTGGTTCCTCCTCCTCGCCGTGATCTCTCCTTGTTGCTCTGGCGCAAAGTGTAATTAGGTCTAGTGTAGGCCTTATCTGTTCTTTGTCCCTCGATGATCTTATGTAGCCATATGGTGCTAAACATCTCATGAGTCCCAGATTTCTATCTCCACTTTTTAACTCCAGACTCATAGATTCAACTCCTGACTTGTTAAATCCACTTGGGCTTCTAATAAGTGTCTCAATTCTAGAACTACACTTCAGGTATTCTCCCACCTGAGTCTTCTTAGTAAAGGGCTGTTCTGCCCTTCCAGGTGCTCAGGCCCTAAGCCCTGCATCATTTTTGATTTGTTTCTTTTTGCTCACACTGCACACACAATCCTATGAGCATAAGCTGCAAAATCCAGGATCTGACAAATTCTCAGCGTCTTCGTCACTACCACCCAGGTTCCAGCCACTGTCATCTGGCCTCCACTTTCTAGTTACAGCCTCTTAGTTGGTCTCCCTGCTTCCCTCCGTGCCCCTTCTAAATTTATTCTCAGTAGAGTTGCCAGAGGGGTACTCTTAAAATGTGAGTCAAACCTTCTCACTAGTCTAATTCATTCTCAAAAATCAGCTCTGTAATTCCTTTAAAATGCAAATCAGGAACTTCATATCTTTGATCAAATTTGAATGATTCCTTCTCTCAATAAGAGCAAATCCCAAATCTTGCCTCTTTAGCATCTTTTGACCTCCTTTCCTACTACTCTTCCTCTAGCACCCTTGGCTTCAGCCATGACAGGCCACCTTGCCTCTCCACAAACACGTCAGGTATTTAGTTAGACCTGAAAGTCCCCCTTTTTCTACCCCCCCAAACAGCCACCAGAGCCAGCTTCCTCATCCCCTTTAAGTCTGCTTCACTGTCACCTTCTCAAAGAGGCTCACCCTGTCCACCCTATTTAAAATTTCAAATTATTCCCCCTGACCCACAAAATACTGTGAGGAATAGATAAGGCAAAACAGTTCCCTGACCTCAGGGAATTCATACTTTATCAAGGGAGAGGAAGGGCTAAGACTGATTTTTGAGTGGGGTAGTAAGAGAGATTTCATAATTTTAAAGAAGAAAAATTCAACTGAGTAAGTTTGAAGATCTAATTGGCTTTATTAAGGGATTCATGAAGCAGGCAGTGTCCCATCTAACAAGTAGAGAGGAACTCCAATGATTTGTGCAATATGGAAGGTTTTTATAGGAAAGGATGGGACAAGGAAGTTATTAGCAAAACTAGGGAAAGGATTGTTTCAGGCAAGGTCACCTTCCCTTGGGGGAAATTTGGGGGTCTTGTTAGGTGGAGTTACCTCATCTTTAGAGAGATGGAGAGGACACATGTGACAGATCACCTCATTGATGTTTATCAGAAAATTCCTGACTGGCTGATTGAGACTTAACATTTCTAGGGGAGATTGAAACTGCAATTAGGTTAGGTATTAAGCCCAATTTAGGGGCTTGATACCTTTGGTGACCTGGCCTGAGTGATGCCATTTTGGGCCTGTGGTTTTCTTTTCAACAATAGCTAGGTCAATTTAGGCAGGTTAAAGAAGGCAGGCGGTGCTTCTACCTAAGGTGGCAATTTTGCTGGTTAACTACTTCCGAGTTCACTGTACTTCTGTTGTCTAAGGAAACATTTAATTGTCTTCTCTTTTAGACACAAATGTAACCATTCCGGGGGTGCCTGGGAGTCTCAGTCCATTAGGCATTGGACTCTTGATTTCAGCTCAGGTCATGATCTAGAGTGAGATTGAGCCCCGCCTTGGACTCCGCCCTCAGCAGGGAGTCTGCTTGAGATTCTCTCTTTCCCTCTCCCGCTGCCTCTCCCCCTGCTCAGGCACATGCACTCTCTCGCAAATAAACAAATAAAATCTTTTTATTTTAAGTAATCATTACAGAAATTTAGGTAATTTTATACCAAACAGAGTATCTATGGTATTTTAAGACCTTTCCTTTATTGTGAATCACCTACAGGTTTATTTGTCTGTTGTTCAGCAGAATGTTAAATACATCAATTGTCTATCTCTTCTCTTCCTAGTGATTCTTTTTGTGAACACCCTTTGTGGGAGGAGTATTTTAGTTTGCAGGAGTGTAAGTTTCAAACTAATTGATTAACATTTCTACTGCGATTTTGTAAAGCATTGTAACAAATGCTTTAGAAAAGAGTTTATATCACCTATAGCTCTTTCCTCTATTCAAATTGTAATTCTTTGGGAGATAATTTAAAAAATAATAATAAATTTTTCCTGTCAGTTCAACTTAACATTGATTTTTTTTTTTATGTATAAGATTTATTTGTTTATTTGAGAGAGCACAAGCAGGGGGAGGGCTGAGGGAGGAGCAGTCTGCTTATCCTACCACAATGACCTACCCAGGTGCCCCTTTATTATTTTTAAAAGGCTTCACTTTCCTTAGTTTGATGTTTGCATCTCTCTCTTTCTGTGTTTTTTTTTTAATTTCATATATCCTATTGCTCCCACCCCAACTTCACTCCAGTCCAGGTATAAGCATTGATTTTGCTGTTTGAGATCATTGTATTTATTTATTTATTTAGTATTGATTCCAAACAGTGACAATTCAGAGAATTTTAATGTCATACCATAGATTCTGTGTGTCAAATGTTTTATAGCTGAACTTTTTTCTAGGCTGGAAGAAAATAGGTAGTTTTATGTTGCAAGATTCTGCAGTTGCTCATGAAGGAAAGTACTTATATTTTTAAAAGAATATTTTTGATCTTTAAATTCCAAAAAGAAAAGTTATTTTGAGTTTAAGCAATGATTTTATTATTAAAAAATAAAATGTTTAGTGTATGATGCTTAGGTTTGTACACTTCATTGCCAAATTTTTATGCTTTTTTTTTTTTTTTAATTTTACCACACCCTACATAGCATGTACGGATTGAGGGAGAAGTAGACATTAAAAATCATAACTGGTATATGGTACTTTAAGTATTTATTTAGGGAAAGATACTAGAAACTGACAAATTGAATACCCTCCAAATATGGAATATTCCACAAAAAGAAAATGGTTTCAAAAATGGTCCAACATGTAAGATTTTGTTACAATATCTTGAATATTAACTTTATATTTAAAAATTGGCACCCTTTTAGAACGAAGAATTATTCTTGGATGTTCTCTGTGAACCATTTTATGATATATTTCATACATTTACAAAAATTTGAAATTATTTATTTGCTAGTATGCTGTTTAATTGTCTACCTCTCTCATTAGACACTAGCGCAGTATTAAGAGCAGAGAGAAGTGAGAGAGTCAGCTGTGTAGATCATCTGGGGAAAGAGTCTTCCAGGCAGAGGGAACAAGAGCAGTACCCTGAACCAGGGTGATTCCGATGTGTCTGAGGAACTTCAAGAACAGTATAGTTGTAGTGGAAAGAATAAGAGAGAAAGTACAGTAGCAGAAAAAGTCAAAGGGTCTAGAATGGAAGGTTCTGTAGGCCATCAGAATGACTCTGGGTGCAGGTTTTACTCAAAGTGCAGTGGAAAACCACAGCAGAACTTTGAGCATATGTTACATATGTAATATAGTAAATGTTTTCCATCTACCAGTTTGAAATGTATTTATTGAGAGGGAAAGTTCAGCCATGCCCAGACCCTAAATGATATATAACTTCCTTAAAGTATGGATTCGTTTTTATACTGAGAAATATATATTTTGCACGATAGCTTATCTCTATGTCTCTTTTAGTTCCTCTGAATTTTAAGTTCTTGAAATCAGTTACTGTATTTATTCTGGAGTCCAACACACCTAGATCTAACCCTGTAACAATTTGTGATTTTCTAGAGTTGGTTACATTTTTGTCCAGGCTACCAAGAAGCAACATATCCCTTTCAGTTAATAAAAGAATGATAACACTACCTTCCTCACTGACCCACACCCCTCCCCTGGATCAGACACTTGCAAACACAGGTCTTTTAATTTCCTAAATCAGAGAGAATATTTCCAGTTTCATGTTACTTGTGAGCAGTAAGCTGAGGAAATATTTCAAAATATGAGTGAATGTGAAGGGAGAATTTTCTTCCCACCACCATGGCTCCTGGAACACCACATGACATCAACTCTAATTCTCTTTTGAATAAATAACAAGAAATGAAGAATGCTGACTCCCTATCACTAACTCCTAATCTATACTGGATCACCAATTGCCTACAGTCTTTTTTGTTTGACTTCTGATGAAGTTGCCATAAAAAGGGGAAACTATTAGAAGAAGAAAAGGAAAGTTCTATCTTCCCTCTATCTCTGTACAGGACAGGGAGGAAGAGAGGAAAGGTAGCCTACCTAGAGGTAGAAAGGAGGATACTTTTTGCATATGCATTTGAGAAGAATTGGCAACTAGCTCTGGTTAGACTTCTTCAGTTTGTGAAAGGGGAAGACATATCCAAAATTAGCTATTTATATAGAGAGAAGAGCTGAAATTACGGATTTGAAGAAAAATAAGCCATTAAAAATTCTTTTATCACATATTTCTTCTACTCTTTTTACAGAACTTTTATTAAAAAGTTGAAAAACAGTACACTTAACACTCATATACCCATTTTTCTGAATTTACATTTGAATTTTTGACACATTTGACTGCCACTTTTCTGTGTTTGTTTGTGCATATATATTTAGCTGTATTATTTGATTTTTCAAAAGTAAATTGCTGACTTTATAATATTTAATTCTTAAATCTTCCAGCAAACATGTTTTATGAACACAGACATTCTCTTCCTACTATTAACAAACACAGAAATTTAATACTGATTAAGTACTATCCTCTAGTATGGAATCCATACACAAATTTTTCCAATAATTCAAATAATGTCCTTTATAGCCTTTGATTTTCAATGCAGTACCCAGTCAAGGATCACATATTGCCTTTAGTTTCTACATCTCTTTAGCCTTCTTTAATGCGGAAATTTTCCTACCTGCTTCTGTCTTTCATGAAAATGACATTTGATAAAGTCCAGGCCATTTGTCCTGTTAGAATATTCCACAATTTCAGTCTTTCTGATTGTTTTCTCATAATTCAAGTTAAACATTTTGGGCAAGAAATCCATGTGGGAAATACTGTATCCCTTCCATTGTATCAAGAGGCCCCTTGTTGGAACATTGAACAGGACATTGAACTTTTTGTAATTTAGAGGAATCTGTGGAAACATGTTTGAAAACTTTGGTTTAGTCATCTCATTTTTTAAATTGTGATGTGTTTGGTCTACCCTTTGTTTCTCAAATAGTTGACTATTGTCTTTGTAATAGGCAAAGCTCATGGTCCAGTTAATAGCACAGATAAGTAATCAGCAAACTCCGCACTTTGTGAGAAATGTCTCATCATTGTGGTAGAGGATGCTGTAGTAGCACACGGGAACAAGTCTGAACTCGACCTTGAAGGGTCAAGGAATGTGCTCTAGATAAAGGCACATAGCTGTTTAAGCAAAATGAGGGCGACAGGGTTGAAGTAGCATGAAATAAGGCTGGGTTTTTGTCATTTTACAGTACATTTTTCCAGTAAATTTCATATTTTTAAGAGTATTAACAACACTCTCTCTGATTGTTTTTCTTTCTGGGTTGTAGTGGAATTTTTAATCAAAAAGAAACCTGTGATCTTCTCATACACAGCTTGGATCCTTACACTTAGAATTTTTAGGTTCTTTATCATCTTCAGTACGTAAGCTTGGCTAAAAATAGCAGCTGGAGATTCATCTGCAATTCTAGTTTGAAATATTCTATAAGGAATAAGTAATCCAGTTTATGGAGATTCCGAAGAGTGGAGATTGAGTGAGAACTTCACCTCTCAGAAGGGCCTGGCATGTCCTGTAATAATAGGAATGACTGTCATTTCTTTAATGTGTACATACATTATCTCATTTAATCTGCAACACCACAACAGATATTATTATCATAATTTATTTGTCCAATTTATAATCTGAAGGGAAATTGCAGTAGGAATTAAAAATTAGGAGACTTAGGGTCCGATTCCAATGATTTGGGAAATTGCTTCTTGTTCTCAGACAAATCATCTGAATTCCCTGTTCCTATTGTTAAATTGGTTAAATAAGACTAATAATTTTTTTCTAATGGTATCTCAGAATTATTTTAGGGATTGAGTAACAAAATGTATTAAAATCATGTTGAAAATTATAAAGTTTTCTAAAAATATATTTTTAAAATTCACGATATGCTTACCTGTCCTTAAAGCCCTTGAGCTCTTGATTCTGGGGGTAGTTAATTGTCAAGGCTGAAATATTTAATTTTATTTCTAATAAAATTTATCTAGTGCTATATAGCTAAGTTTTCCCTAAAAAAGAGAAGAGTTTAGGCTGGTACTTTGTCTCACTTTTTGAAGTGACAGACTTTTTTTCCACAATGAAATTGTCAAATAATAAATTTGCAGCAAGATATATCATAACTACAAATAACTTTCCAGCCTTTCAAAATGTTGGTTATATGGACATTAAATTCCTGCAGTATCAGCACTACCAAATTCAATTTTAAGTACAATCATAAATCAATGCTAATACAATCAATACGTAACTTTTTTATTGATTGCATTTCTTCTTCATTAGTGAGATAATTTTTAGCATTGACTAACTGAAGGAATTATTTTCTTATTAATTTAAATATAATAGCTCTACTTACCCAATTTACCCAGCTTAAGAAGGTATTATCAACCAACTAAGCAAAAGAAACCAAGCATAAAACCTTTTCCGTCCTAATGTTCTAAAAATATCCTTAATTGTTTATACTGTTCTTAGTAAGAACTAGTTGATATGTTTACTAACTATGCTCTGTTCTGGATCACAAAATTTTACTTTTTTTTTTAACATCGAGGCTATTCAGTGATTTTCTTTTTTTTTTCCTAGCCTGTTTCATTCCATTGTGTCTGGTAAATAAAGTGATAAAGCTCGAGAACTACTGGCCTCTTGAGGAATTAGGCTAGATTTTCAGAATATTTATATAGCTTTCTAAGGTAGGCAACAAGGTCTACTTTATAAATAAGATTTTATTTTTTTTAAAGATTTTATTTATTTATTTGACATGACAGAGACAGCCAGCGAGAGAGGGAACACAAGCAGGGGGAGTGGGAGAGGAAGAAGCAGGCTCCCAGCAGAAGAGCCCAACGTGGGGCTTGATCCCAGAATGTCGGGATCACGCCCTGAGCGGAAGGCAGACGCTTAATGACTGCGCCACCCAGGCGCCCCTATAAATAAGATTTTTGAAGCATTTGAACAAAAATGTGGCTGAACTAAACCATTTTCCTGTCTCTACAATTCAAAGGACTGCCGATTTACTAGGTGTATCCTTACAGTGTAATAAGCATCTTTAGGTTTTAAAGGTTTTCTATGGTTGGTTGCTTGCTGATTTAGGTAAGCAATTCATAGAACTTTTAAGATGTTAATTTTATAAAATTTAACGTTACCTCAAGTTATTGTCTCTAGGTATGTGAAGTAATTATCCCCAGGGTTATTATCTGGAAGACCTCTACCCTGTTTAAAATGCAATAAATTTATTCATGAAAATGGGAAAAAGGAAGCCCAGTAACCGTCCTCTTTCTCTTTTTCCTGAAATTGCTTTAGTTAAGAAAATCAAATGAAATTGAAATAATGAAATAAAAATGAGATGTGTGCGTATGTGTGTGTGTGTGTGTGAGTGTCTGAGTGTTTATATTTACATTCTGTTTTATTTAGTACCTGAAGCAGAATAGACATCCAATGAAAATTCTTAGAAGAATCAACCAAGCTTTTGTTAGATACTTTGGGCTAGCTGCAGTTTCTATTTGTATGGTTTTCATAATCTAGTTATGCAAAATTATTTTCTCTTTTAAACCTAAGTTAACTTGTCTCTATTTTAAAACTTTTCTTTCTTATTGTGGTGAATTTATCGTTGCTTACATGACAAAGGAAATTTCTCTATGAGGAGAATGATAAATATATAGCAATAAACATATCTGGGTAATTCAAGTCTGGCAGTTCTATTATTTCCTTTCACTATACTTCAGCTTTGCTACACCTTTTCACATCATCTAACCCCTTTAAGAAGTACTTTCAAAAATTGTGTGTGTGTGTGTGTGTTTTAATGAAAACAATCTTAGGAGAAGTTACACATTTTGTATGAGATTGAGGAAAATTCCTGGATAGTCACGAACAAACTTTGTTTTAATAAAACTGCTGGATTTAATCATTGCAGTCAAAGGATATTTTTAAGAAATTTTTACCCAGGCAGGCCTGGTTCTATCCATTTCTGAGGAGCTTAGTATAATTGGGTCATAAAAAGAGTAAAGGAAAGAATCTGTGGTTGTCTCCACTGTTGGTGAAGTTGTGAAGAGCATGGAATATTTGGCCACAGGTTAGGGTGATCAACTTTTTAGAGCACTCACTGAGAAACAGCACTACCAAATCAAAAATATACTTAATATTTATTAAGTAATTATACAGATATGTGTTATTACTATTTAACTGTGACCGTTGGTAGTGTTTAATACTAATTAATAGTAGGGCTAATAGTGTGAAAAACTATAAAAACATTTTCTAAATAGGTCTTTCTGTCCTCTGATACTACAGATCTTCTTTTGGAGATTTAAATTTGGGGGCTATATCATTGCATATTTTTAAGGTATATAAAATGAGACTTCAAAAAGTTGGTACAATAATTAAACAGATATGACTCATATTTAATAGAAATAGCTATGAAATGTTTCTGTCTTTTTCTCTTTTTTTAGAGAATTAAAAGTGAATATAGTCAAAAGTAAAATTCTCTTTGACCTATAGTTCTGCTCTTACCAACCCCACATAACAGGTTCCTAGTGTCAATCCAATGTGATGACATCAAACGAAATATCCTCTCAACAAAAATGTTGAGGATAGGGATGCCTGACTGGCTGAATTGGTAGAGCATGCAACTCTTGATCTCATGGTTGTAAGTTTAAGCCCCACATTAGGTATAGAGATTACTTAAAAATAAAAAATGTTGAGTATACACTACAAAAGATTTTACTTAATGTCATTACCTACTAGGTTTTTAGACTTTTAGGAATTAGTTCTCATCTCTCCAGATATGCCCCTCCAGTTAGTATCTAGAGGCTTAATTGGTAGACCAACTGTTTGTCAGTTCTTTTGCATCTGTGAATTCATCATATAGGCTGTCCATGTCCAAAATATTTATCAATTTTAAACACTTCCAAGCACACTGGTTGTTAACATAAGGTAAAACACTATCGAGGATAATATTTTTCCTTTTTTCCTTTTTTTTCCTTTTTTTTATTTTATTATTATTATTTTTTAAGATGACTGGTTTTCTTTTTTTTTTTAATGTTTTTTATTATATTATGTTAGTCACCATACAGTACATCCCTGGATTTGATGTAAAGTTCGATGATTCATTAGTTGTGTTTAACACCCAGCGCACCATGCAATACGTGCCCTCCTTACTACCCATCACCAGCCTATCCCATTCCCCCACCCCTCTCCCCTCTGAAGCCCTCAGTTTGTTTCTCATAGTCCATAGTCTCTCATGCTTCATTCCCCCTTCTGATTACCCCCCTTTCTTTTTTTTTTTTTTTTTTAAGATTTTATTTATTTATTCGACAGAGATAGAGACAGCCAGCGAGAGAGGGAACACAAGCAGGGGGAGTGGGAGAGGAAGAAGCAGGCTCATAGCGGAGGAGCCTGATGTGGGGCTCGATCCCATAATGCCGTGATCACGCCCTGAGCCGAAGGCAGACGCTTAACCACTGTGCCACCCAGGTGCCCCTAATTATCCCCCTTTCTTTATCCCTTTCTTCTCCTACCAGTCTACCTAGTTTTTATGTTTCATAGATGAGAGAAACCATATGATAATTGCCTTTCTCTGCTCGACTTATTTCACTTAGCATTGTCTCCTCCAGTGCCGTCCATGTTGCAGCAAATGTTGAGAAATCGTTCTTTTTGATAGCTGAGTAATATTCCATTGTACATATGAACCACAACTTCTTAATCCAATCATCTGTTGAAGGGCATCTCGGCTCCTTCCACGATTTAGCTATTGTGGACAAAGCTGCTATGAACATTGGGGTGCATATGGCCCTTCTCTTCACTACGTCTGTATCTTTGGGGTAAATAGCCAGTAGTGCAATGGCTGGATCATAGGGTAGCTCAATTTTTAACTTTTTAAGGGACCTCCACACTGTTTTCCAGAGTGGCTGTACCAACTTGCACTCCCACCAACAATGTAGGAGGGATCCCCTTTCTCCACATCCTCTCCAGCAATTGTTGTTTCTTGCCTTGTCAATTTTTGCCATTCTAACTGGCGTAAGGTGGTATCTTAGTGTGGTTTTGATTTGAATTTTCCTGATGGCTAATGATTTTGAACATTTTTTCATGTGTCTGTTAGCCATTTGTATGTCATCATTGGAAAAGTGTCTGTTCATATCTTCTGCCCATCTTATGATTTGTTTATTTGTTTCTCGCATATTGAGTTTGAGAAGTTCTTTGTAGATCTTGGATACCAGTCTTTTATCTGTAGTATCATTTGCAAATATATTCTCCCATTCCGTGGGCTGCCTCTTAGTTTTTTTTTACTGTTTCCTTGGCTGTGCAGAAGCTTTTTATCTTGATGAAGTCCCACAAGTTCATTTTATCTTTTGCTTCTCTTCCCTTTGGAGATGTGTCATGAAAAATGTTGCTGTGGCCGATGTCCTAGAGGTTGCTGCCTATGTTCTCCTCTAGGATTTTGATGTATTCCTGTCTCACATCGAGGTCTTTTATCCATCTGGAGTTTATCTTTGTGTATGGTGTGAGAAAGTGGTCAAGT
>NW_024426996.1:34335228-34337273 GCF_017311325.1 Ursus maritimus | reverse complement strand
GAAGGCAGACGCTTAACCACTGTGCCACCCAGGTGCCCCTAATTATCCCCCTTTCTTTATCCCTTTCTTCTCCTACCAGTCTACCTAGTTTTTATGTTTCATAGATGAGAGAAACCATATGATAATTGCCTTTCTCTGCTCGACTTATTTCACTTAGCATTGTCTCCTCCAGTGCCGTCCATGTTGCAGCAAATGTTGAGAAATCGTTCTTTTTGATAGCTGAGTAATATTCCATTGTACATATGAACCACAACTTCTTAATCCAATCATCTGTTGAAGGGCATCTCGGCTCCTTCCACGATTTAGCTATTGTGGACAAAGCTGCTATGAACATTGGGGTGCATATGGCCCTTCTCTTCACTACGTCTGTATCTTTGGGGTAAATAGCCAGTAGTGCAATGGCTGGATCATAGGGTAGCTCAATTTTTAACTTTTTAAGGGACCTCCACACTGTTTTCCAGAGTGGCTGTACCAACTTGCACTCCCACCAACAATGTAGGAGGGATCCCCTTTCTCCACATCCTCTCCAGCAATTGTTGTTTCTTGCCTTGTCAATTTTTGCCATTCTAACTGGCGTAAGGTGGTATCTTAGTGTGGTTTTGATTTGAATTTTCCTGATGGCTAATGATTTTGAACATTTTTTCATGTGTCTGTTAGCCATTTGTATGTCATCATTGGAAAAGTGTCTGTTCATATCTTCTGCCCATCTTATGATTTGTTTATTTGTTTCTCGCATATTGAGTTTGAGAAGTTCTTTGTAGATCTTGGATACCAGTCTTTTATCTGTAGTATCATTTGCAAATATATTCTCCCATTCCGTGGGCTGCCTCTTAGTTTTTTTTTACTGTTTCCTTGGCTGTGCAGAAGCTTTTTATCTTGATGAAGTCCCACAAGTTCATTTTATCTTTTGCTTCTCTTCCCTTTGGAGATGTGTCATGAAAAATGTTGCTGTGGCCGATGTCCTAGAGGTTGCTGCCTATGTTCTCCTCTAGGATTTTGATGTATTCCTGTCTCACATCGAGGTCTTTTATCCATCTGGAGTTTATCTTTGTGTATGGTGTGAGAAAGTGGTCAAGTATCATTCTTTTGCTGTATGTAGCTGTCCAATTTTCCCAGCACGATTTATTGAAGAGACTGTCTTTTTTCCATTGGATGTTTTTTCCTGCTTTATCAAAGATTAGTTGCCCAAAGAGCCAAGGGTCCATTTCTGGATTCTCTATTCTGTTCCACTGATCTATGTGTCTGTTTTTGTGCCAGTACCATGCTGTCTTTGTGATCACACCTTTGTAGTACAGCTCGAAATCCGGCATTGTGATGCCCCCAGCTTTGTTTTTCTTTTTCAACAGTTCCTTGGCGATTCGGGGCCTTTTCTGTTTCCATACAAATTTAAGGACTATTTGCTCCAGTTCTTTGAAAAATGTCATCGGTATTTTGATCTGGATAGCATTGAAAGTGTAGATTGCTCTGGGTAGCATGGACATTTTAACTATGTTAATTATTCCGATACATGAGCATGGAATATTTTTCCATCTTTTTGTGTCTTCAATGTCTTTCAAGAGTGATTTGTAGTTTCTAGAATATAGGTCCTTTACGTCTCTGGTTAAGTTAATTCCGAGGTAACGTATGATTTTTGGTGCTATTGTAAATGGAATGGATTCCCTAATTTCTCTTTCTTCGGTCTCGTTATTCGTGTATAGAAAAACAACTGATTTCTGAGCATTGATTTTGTATCCCGCCACGTTACTGAATTGCTCTATAACTTCTAATAGTTTGGGAGGGGCTTCTTTTGGGTTTTCCATATAGAGTATCATGTCATCTGCGAAGAGAGACATTTTGACTTCTTCTTTGCCGATTTGAATACCTTTGATCCCTTTTTGTCGTCTGATTGCTGTTGCAAGGACTTCTAGTACTATGTTGAATAATAGTGGCGAGAGTGGGCATCCTTGTCGTGTTCCTGATCTTAAGGGAAAGGCTTCCAGCTTTTCCCCATTGAGAATGATATTTGCTGTAGGCTTTTCATAGATGGTTTTTATGAGATTGAGGAA